>NW_020956607.1:171113-191816 GCF_003031625.1 Empidonax traillii
CAGGGCCTGCCCACCCTCACAGCCAAGAATCCCTTCCCAATCTCCCATCTGTCCCTGCCCTCTGGCACTGGGAAGCCATTCCCTGTGTCCTGTCCCTCCATGCCTTGTCCCCAGTCCCTCTCCAGCTCTCCTGGAGCCCCTGCAGGCTCTGGAAGGGGCTCTGAGCTCTCCCTGGATCCTTCCCTTCTCCAGGTGAGCCCCCCCAGCTGTCCCAGCCTGGCTCCAGAGCAGAGGGGCTCCAGCCCTGGCAGCATCTCCAGGGTCTCCCCTGGATTGTCTCCAGCAGCTCCACTGTGCTCTTGGGAACCTCATTAAGATCTGATGATTAGAGATGCCTGTGCCCAAACTCAGGTGTGAATGAGACCATGTGCTGAAATCAACAACATGGATTTTATTTAACAATAAAAACGAAGTAAAGATAGAAAGAAATAGAAAAGAGGAAAGCGAGGGAGAGAGAGAGAAAGAAAGAGAGAGTCCCACCCATAGATCCAGCCAAATCCCTTTGGTTTTTCTTCACCCCGGGCTTCTCGGTGGTGGGATGGAGGACCCAGTTCATAGCTCTGTGCAGAAGGAGGGGCTGGGTGGAAAATCCACAAAGCCCATCCCCGACTTTCTAATCTTTTCACTGTTTATGCATTTTAGCAAACAAAGGAATTAGTGTTCATTGGCTACAACTTGCATAGTTCTCTTATTAATTAGTATTCTATCTTTTATTGGCTAAATGATTCTCTCTCTTTTCCTGCTAATTACTCTGAATGCTCAGTCTCTCTCTTCCTTTGGGTTGTGGGGTTTCTTGGGTTGGCAGTCCATGAGTTGGTGGTCACGATCTGCCCCTGCTGGAATTGCCTTTTCCTCAGCTGGAGCTGATTTCTGCACAATTGCTGAGCTGGTTTTAGTGGTTTCTTCCTTATCTTGGGGGTTCTACCGAATGTCCTTGTGGCCATAAATTCTGTATTCTTTGTATCTACTCTCAGCCACACATCCTCCTTCACGAGTTTTGTTAACCTCCCTCTGGGTCTGAGATCACTGAATTCATCTTCCTAATTCCTGGACATCAGAACTGTGCCCTTTAACTCCTAACAGCCCCCCGAGCTGGAGGCAGCTCTGCAGGGGGGTCTCAGCTGAGGGGGCAGAGGGGCAGGATCCCCTCCCTCTCCTTCTGCCCACGCTGGGATCAGCCCAGGGCAGGGGAGTTTTTGGGATGGGTCACATCCAGCCTCTCCCTCACCAGTACTCCAAGTCCTTCTCCCCAGAGCTGCTCTCCATCCATTCATCCCCAAACCAGAATGATACCGGGGGTTGCCCCCCTCCAGGTGCAGCATCAGCACTTGGTCTTGTCCTTTGACAGCCCTGTGGCACCTTCTCACATCCTTCCCCCCCAGAACACAGGTGCCTGAGCCACTGTCATACCTGTCACACCCACCACTTGCCCACCCCGTGTCCCCTCATCAGCCCCAGGGGGTCCCCTCAGTCGTGCTCCATCTCCCACCACCTTTGGGGCCAGCACAGGGACCGGGGGTCCCCAGGAGTCTCACCATCCCCCTGGCTGGAGTGGAAGCTGAGGCAGGAGCTGTGCAGGGCAGTTTCCTGACCCCACAGCTCACGGGGCAGAGATGGGGGGGCCCACTGGGCTGAGGCCTCTGCACCCCCACACCCCGGCCCATGGCTGCACGAGCTGAGCCCCCAGTGCCCTGAGGAGCTGGGCTCAGCCCACAGCCCCTGCCCCACGACTGGGACCCCACTGCCCCGAGAACACATCAGGACCTCATCACCTCTGGGCAGGAACCCCACCAATGCTGCAACCCCACTCTTCACCCACACCCCACTGTCCCCTGGACCCCACCACCTGATGAGACATAATTGCCCACCAGGACCCCACCATCTGCCAGGATCCCATTCACTGCCCACCAGGACCCCAGTTCCCACTGGAACCACTCCATTGCCTGGATCCCACCACCCACTGGAACCCCACTGCCCTCCAGGACCCCACAGTCACCTGGATCCCGCCACCTTCCAGGGCCCCACCACACCCAGATCCCATCAACGGTGCTGGGATCCTCCCACCTGCTGCGACCCCGTTGTCCTCTGGGATCCCACCACCCATTAGGACCAGTCACCAGGATCCAAGCACCAGTGCTGGGACCCCATCACTACCTAAATCCCACCCCCCTTGGGACCCCACTACCTGTACCAGAAGTCCCACTGGGACCACTCCTTCTGGGATCCTACCACCCCTTGGGACCCATCATTTGCTGGGACCCCACCATCACCCGGACTTCCCCATCTGCACTAGGACCCCACTGCCCACGGGGGTCACGGCAACAGGGCTGGGGTCCCACCACCACTGGGATCCCCCCATCACCGGCACCCCATTGCTCACCAGGACCCCAAAGCCACAAGAATCCCAGCACCCACCAGGGCCCCACCATCATCTACATCCCACCACCACTGCTGGGATCCCCCTTCCTCCAGGAACCCCCCCACCCTGCCACTCACAGACCACACAACCACACGTAAGGGTTTTTTTTTTTTTTTCTCTCTCTTTTTTTTTTTTTTTTTTTTTTTTTTTTTTTTTTTTTTTTTTTTTTTCCTCTTTTTTTCTCTTTTTTTTTTTTGCACAAAACAGGACATTTATTCAAGTGTTCTCCAGCACAAGTACATTAGAAAGGAGCTTGTCTGTATTATACTCTTTTGGGCACCAAAGAAAAAAGAAAAGGAGGATGGGATGGAAGCGGGACGGACAGACTTTCTACATCTGCTGCACGCATTGACCTTTATTAGTTCAGAACAGCTATGTCACGAGCAATACTCACACAGATACAACAGCGCCGGGCGCCCGTGGCACCTCCGGCCGTGAAATGCACAGTTCAGCGGCAATAAATAGAGAAGCGACCCTAAAAAAACAAACCAACAAAAAACGGGGGCAACGAACCGAGAGAGAAGTAGAAAATAAACCGAGGGGGGGGGGAGGTTGGTTTGGGGCTGGGGGGGTGGGTAAAGGGGAGGGAGAGCAGCCGGGGCGGCCGCGGCGGCGCCGGGAATGTGGCGGCGGAGCCAAATCAAAGGGAGGAAGGAGGGTACCAGCTCTACGCGCGTATTCCTTGGGATGATGAGTACATGATTCCCACAAATAGTTAAGCGTCAGCTACTTCAATGTCTAGGCTAAAACACATGAAATCTCTCGTTTAGTTTTCAAGTACAAAGTTAAAATGCCTTTTTCTTTTTTGTTTTTTTTTTTTAATAATAATATATAAGAGTAAAATAATAGTGCTCTTTGAAACTCCACTACGAGAAACAAAACAGTCATTGTCCAGACAGCAGACTTAATTTAACAATATATATTTTTAATAAAATGTTTTAGCACCGTGTTTGTCCCCACTCCCTCGGCGGATCTTAAGGAATTTAGGCCTTTCTGTGTTATTTTGAGTTTTCATCTAGGGCTGTGCAACAGAATTTGTCTGGTTGTTTTTAAAAAAAGACGTGAGTCGGGTACGTTAAAAACTGAACGCCTTTTGCCCCAGGCATCCCCACTGTCCCCACCGCTGCCGGCACCTTTTCCCAGCGGGAACCCGCTTCCCACCGGCACCGGCTCCGGAGCCGGCCTGTCTGGGACGTGCCAATGCCGCGCCGGGCCGGTCCCTCGCCGCGGCACCCGCTGGGACCCAGCACCCCCCCAAAGGTGCAGCAGGGCCAAGAGGGTCCCAGGAAGCGCCGCGGGGCCGGGCCGGGGGGTCCGCCGGGACCCCCAAACCTGGCACGTGGCCACACAGAACCCACCGACAGCACCGCAGGCCGGCGCAGCACCAGCACCCAGAGCTGCAGGGCCACAAAGGACCAGCACCCAGAGCTGTGGGTCACACAGGACCAGCACCCAGTGCCACAGGGCCGTGCAGGACCTGCCAACAACGTTGCAGGGCCGTGCAGGACCAGCACCCAGCACCTCAAGGCCATGCAGGATCAGCACCCAGTGCCACAGGGCCGTGCAGGACCCGCAAACGACGCTGCGGGGCCGTGCAGGACCCGCGAACAGCACCGAAGGGTCGTGCAGCACTTGCACCTGGGGCTGTGGGGCCAGGCAGGACCCACAGCCAGTGCCACGGAGCTGTGCAGGACCTGCAGTGCCCACTGTGCCCCACCCAGGACATGTGGGGCCACAGCAGCCCCACAAACAGGGCTGTGGGGCCGTGCGAGGCTCACACTGCACCAGGCAGGAACTGTGCCCGGTGCAATGGGCCTGTGCCACCCGGCCCCGGCACTGCAGGGATCCAGCCCCAGGAGCGAGTCGGAGCCCAGAGCCCGGCTCAGAGCCTGGGGCCGTCCCACCGCCTTCACCACCCAACAAAGCCGGGCCCCGCAGTGCCCCCACCGCGCCAGCTCAGCTCCCCTCGCCCGCCACACCCACAGAGGGGCCCCCGGGCCCCTGGTAGCACCAGGCGGGGTGGGGAGGTGGGGGGGCCCCAGGGCTGCCCCCCGCCTGCCTCGCCGCCGTCGGTCCCAGCACCTCTGAGCACCCCGGGCCGCGGGCACGGCTCGCTGCCATAGCCAGCACCCGGCAGCGAGCGCCGCGGCCCCGCACCTTTCACAGTTAGAGAAGAGACGGCGACGGGCCGAGACCCCCCAGGAGCCTCCCCATGCCATAGCACCACCGGGCCCGGCCGCCCCACGGGCACCACGGCTGCACCGGGCCGGACCCCGCAGCACCACAGCTGCCAGACCAGTAGCACCATCCACCGCACTGCCAGCACCTGCCCGCGCCCTGCCAGCTCACACCATGGCTCCCGCCACCGCAGCTCCCGGCACTGCCACTGCCACGTCCCCACAGGCACCCGTCACCCCCCAGCGGGGCACGGGGCCAGCCCACAGGGGCACCAGGGGGGATGCGCTCGCTCCAAACCGCGCGTGAGCAGAGGAGCGATGCCCCGGCGCCCGCGGTGACACCGCCGGGGCACCACCCCGGCTCGCCGGGGCATCGCCCTCCTGCCGCCAGCCCGGCCCCGCGGATGTAGCACCAGGGTCCAGGGCCCGCAGCCATCCCTGTGCCATGCCAGAAGCGCCCCGGCCGCGCTCCGGCACCGGCACCGTTCTGTCCCCCCTGACCCGCCGGCGTCCCCGCCACCGCCCGCAGCAAGAGCCTGTTGGCAGCACCTGTGCCCCGCGCCGCCCCGGCAGGCAGGCCCTGCGGGAAGGGGCAGGGCCAGGGGGGCAGGACCCCCCCCGCTGCCGCCGGGGCACCGGGGGACACCCAGCACCGGCTCTGCCGGACGCCACGTACGCAGAAGAGCACCAGTACGCTGTGGGAGCGCGGGGCGGCGGCGCCGGCGGGGCAGGGGGGCTCCGCCGAGGCGCTTCCGTTCGGGACAGAAAAAGGTTATTGCATGACTCGGGATGGAGACGCTTCCGCCCGGCCGCCCCGGCCCTGCCGCTCGCTTGGAAAGGCCCGGCACGTAAGGCAACGTGGAAGCTGATGTCTCGACTCACCCCGCTGTGTAAAGCACCATTATGAAGTCAGGTTGTACAGTAGTAACAGTACCTTTTATATATATATATATCTATATCTCATATCTATCATATATATATAAACTGTAAACAAGAGGTAACAGCGGCTTCTAGAATCTGCTCTCTTCAAGGTTTCCATGTGGTAGGCACCCAAAATACTGTAGAAAAGGTGTGTGTGTGGCATGTGTGTTCCCGGCCTCCCTGCCGGGCGGGTTGGCTCCATGTCACCGGAGAGCGGTGCTGGTGGAACAGAGCGAGGCTCAGCCGCCGGGCGCTGGAGCCACCGGGCGCTGGAGCCGCCGGGCGCTGCCGGGGCCGGGCCGGCGGGCGCTGGGCGCGGACGGAGCAGGTCTCGGAGCAGAGCGGGTCTCCTTCGCCTCCGCCTCCCTCCCAGGCTGGGCTTTCCCACTGCCGTTTCCCCTCCTCCGAGAGCGGCGCTGGCGACGGCGTCTCGTCTCGCCCGCCGCTCCGAGAAGCGGAAACCAAACCGACAGGAAAACCCAGCCAGAGAAGAGTGGAAAATTAAAAGGTTACCCCAAATAAAATGGTTTTGGTTTTTGTTTCTTTCCTTTTTTTCTTCTTCCTTTTTTTTTTCTTTTCTTTTTTTTTTCCGTTTCGTTTTTCTTTCGTTTCGACGTGGTTGTTTTTTTTTTTTTTTTTTTTTTTTTTTTTTTTTTTTTTTTTTTTTTTTTTTTTTTTTTTTTTTTTTTTTTTTTTTTTTTTTTTTTTTTTTTTTTTTTTTTTTTTTTTTTTTTTTTTTTTTTTTTTTTTTTTGTCGTTGTTTGCTTTTTTGTGGTTTTTGTTTGTTTTTCGATAGGCTAAAGCTGACCCTTGGAAATTCAGGAGAGGACACCGACCCCTTTCGCTCGGGGAGACATGTGCTGGGTTCCCGTCGGGCTGCGAAATCCCGTCTCTCTTCTGGGTGCTGACTCTTCTCTCATTCCGTGTGTTCACTTCTCTTGGCGTGGATGGGTTTGTTTCCGACTCGCTCCGTGTCACCAGTTCCTGCCCGTCTCTAAACGCAGGCAAAGTATTCCTTCAGGGGCGCGAAGAGGTGGCGGATCACCGGCACGCTCCAGGACCTGCCGAGCAGTCTCTGCCGGGCCAGGCGGCTCATGTTGGACACGTCCGTGTAGTGCACCGGGAAGCCGAAGACCCTGCGGGGCGCAGGAGGGGACAGGAGGGGTCAGGGGTGCGGGTGGGACGCGGTGCTGCGGCCACAGAGCCCCCCCCGGAGCCCCCGGTACCTCTCCATCTCCGTGCACCACAGGATGTCCTCCTTCTCGTTCATGAACACGGGGAAGTGCTGGTCCTTGCCCTGCTTGATGGAGTTGGAACGAGTGGTGATGGTTCGCACTTTGCTGAACTGCAAGAGGCACAGGCTGGTCACGCTGGGGGGTGGGATGAAGGCCCCTGACACACTGGAGCCCCCCCGACCTGCCAGAACTCCCCCAACACTGGGTGCTCACAGGCCCATCACACTGAGCGGTGGGACAGAGCCCCCTGACCCACTGAGCGGGTGCTCACAGGCAGGCAACTCCCACCACTCCACGGTACCACCCCTGTGTCCCTCCTCCATCCCCATGGGACCCCCCTGCACCCCCAGGAGCCTGGGACCGCCAGGGACCATCCTCCATCCCCTTGGTACTCCTGCCCCCACCCCCCATTGCCCACCCCAGCTGACCTTTGCTATTCTGCCGTGCTCCAGGCACTCCTGCAGCTCCAGCTTATCGTTGACAGTGGAGGCGAGTGGCCTGAGAGGGGAAGAGATGGTGGGCAGGGGGTGTCAGTGTCCCCAGACTGTCCCCCCGTGGGTGCAGGGCAGGTTTCCAGATGGGGTTTGGGGGGGGCACAGGGCAGCCATGGCTGTTTTGGGGGCTGTGACAGGCAATGGCAAGAAGCAGCTGATTCCTGTGGGGGCCGGTCTGTGGCCACCAGCCGTGGGCCACCACAGCCACCATCTAGGAGGGACACAAAGGGCAGCTTAGGGCCAGCCCTCCAGCACAAGGGAGCAGGGACAGGACCAGTACCCTCCATAGGAGCACCATGCTGGATTTCTGGGGTGTGCCATCCCCTCTTTGTGAGACTCTTGCTCTCCCAGCACTGACCCTCAGGGAGTCAGGGGACCCCCAGGGCCATGTCAGGGGTGAGGGGGGACCCAGAGGTGCAGCCCACCCTCCCGGAGCTGGGCCAGGGGCTCTCACCAACCTGTTCATCCCGGGCAGGTTCCCCCAGAAGTACCGTGCCCGGTGTGCTGCAGACACTTCTTTGGCATCAATCATGACGGGGTTGGACTGCAGGAGGGGGAGCGGGAGGTCAGTGGGGCTCAGCAGCCCCTCGTGGTGAGAACGGGACCCTCGGGGTCCCAGGGGTTGTCACGGGGGTGACCCCAGGCAGGCACTGACCTCCAGGAAGCGCGAGATGTCCCTCTTGTCGCTCACCCCCATGGCCACCACGTTCTCGAAGAGCCAGAAGAAGGGCCGGTCGTCGCCCTCCTTGGGCCGGGCTTCGTGGAGCAGGCGGTAGAACTCAAAGAAGAGGCGCCCAGTGCCCTCTGGGAGGAGAGAGGAGGGGGTCAGGGTCAGGGTGGGGGGGCTGTGTAAGCCCTGGGGCCCAGCAGTGGGGTCCAGCCCCAGCCCCGTGGACACATTCCTACCATAGAGCCCCTTCCTGGCCGGGTTGACGATGGAGAGGTCATTGCAGGGGCTCCCCCCAATTACCAGGTCGAAGGGGCCCCACTCCTGTATCTGCAAGAGGAAGAGGAGACCCTTGGTGAGCTCGGCATTGCCATGGCCTCAGGGACACAGGGGGTGATGGTGGCTGAGCTCCCAGTGGGATCAGAGAATCATGGAATGTCCTGAGCAGGAAGGGACCCACAAGGATCATCAATCTAACTCCTTGGTCCTGCCCAGACACCCCAACAATCCCACCCTCCCCCCCAGAGCACTGTCCCTGAGCTCTGTCAGCCTTGGGGCTGTGCTCGCTGCCCTGGGGAGCCAGTTCAGTGCCCAGACACCCTCTGGGGGAAGAACCTTTCCCTGAGATCCAGCCTAAGCCTTCCCTGGCACAGCTCCAGCCCTTCCCTCAAGTCCTGCCACTGGTCACTGAGAGCAGAGGTTGGTGTTGCCCCTCGGGAGGAAGCTGCAGGCCCCTGAGGTCTGTCCTCAGCCTCCTGAGGATGAGGGACCGGCCCCATGTGAGGACAGGGGCATTTGGGGGGTCCCAGGGGTGCGCGGGGTCAGGACAGGACGTACGTGTTTCTGGGTGACGTTGCGGACATCCCCGACGTACATGATCTTGCCCTGGTGCCTCACCATGCCCACGGTGATGGAGTCCTCGCACACCTCGGAGGCAATGTACCTGTCCACCTGGATGCCCAGGTCCTTCAGCACCAGCAGCCCTGTGGGAGCAGCGGGGGGTGGGTGATGGGGATGGACGATGGGCCCCCCCACCTGTCCCGCCATTCCTGGACCATCCCTCTTCCCCTGGATCCCCCCTGGGGCACAGCGGATAGGAGGGGCTGCCCACGGGGACACCCACCTGGGGTGTCCCACAGATGTGTCCACGCCCCCTGCCCCAAGGCTGGCTGGTTGTGGGGTGCAGGCAGGCTGCTCCCCCACCCCCAATCCCAAACACAGCCCAGGGAAGCTCTGCCGGGCCAGAGACCCCCACCCACCTGTGGCGATGCCATCAAAGAGCGAAAGCACCCGGATGGGCTTCCTCTTCTCGGCCGGCACGGGTGGGTACACCTTCGGTGGGTCCTGAGAGCCACGGGGAGGTCAGTGGGCAGGGGGCTGGGGGGCAGCAGGGAGGGGGTTGGGGGAAGAGAGGGGGTCACTCACAAACTCCTGGTCGTGGTTGTTGGCGAAGAACATCTGGAGGCGCGAGGGCCAGTCCTCCCGCCGCCGCAGCAGCCCGTACACCCCCTTATGGCCGCACATGTAGCAGTTCCAGGGGTCCTCCTTGATGGCCGCCTGCGCCGCCCCCGGGCCCACCAGCAGGTCCACGCACTCCACGCAGAAGCACCTGGCACAGGGGGAGCTGGGGTCAGTGGTGGGGCTCGTGCCAGGGCGGTGGTACCGCCACAATCCACCCGGCTCCACACCGGAACTGGCGTCCATCACCGAAACCCCACTGCAGGACTGGGGCATCACCAGCGCTTCCCAGCTCCGTGCTGGGACTTCCAAAGCTTCTTCCAGCCCTACAGCAGGGCCAGGGCACCACCAAACCTTCCCCAGCCTCATGCCAGGACCAACAAAACCTTCCCAGCCCCAAACCATCACCAAATTCCCATACCTGGACTGGCATCACCAAAACCCCCACACAGGGCTGAGGCACCAACAAAACCTCCCCAGTCCCACACCTGGTCTGGCATCACCCAAAACCCCACAGCAGGACCGCCAAAACTGAAACCTCCCCATCTCCACGCCAGGACTGTGGCATCACCAAAATTTGCCAGTCCCACACCAGGACTGGCATCACCCAATTCCCACGTCAGAACTGGAGTATCACCAAAACTTCCCTCAACCCCACAGACCAGGACCAGAGCACCACCAAAACCTCCCCAGACCCACGCCAGGACTGGGACACCACGAAGCATCCCAGCCCCAAACCAGGACCAGCATCCCTGAATTTCCACACCAGGCCTGTGGCACCACCAAAACCTTGCACCAGGACTGTGGCACCACCAGAACCTCTCCACACTCACACCAGGACTGAGACATCACAAAATGTCCCAGCCCCAAACCCGGACTGGTGCTGAGGAACCAGTCTGGTCCAGGTGCTGACTGAGCTGCAGATTGAGCTGTGGGAGACCCAGCTCACCCCTGAGATGACAAAGGGCACAAGAATGGGTGAGATGACAGGACACTGAGATACACAGCAGGAAGTGGGAATTGCCAACATTCTGGATTAAAAAGGAGATGAAGACAGCAAGGTGGATGGACAAGGAGCAGGGAGCAGGAGCTGAAGGCTCAGGAGGAAGAGGGAGTTTATACAAGGGGAGCCTGTGAGGGTATAAAAGCCCGTGGTCCTTTGCTGGGGGTCCCTCCTCAGAAGCACCAACTCAAGCTGTTTCTGTGTTACTGTGCTCGGAATCCATGGCTTCATGGAACAAGGCATCTGAGACTGCCATGGGGAACCTGAGGGGGAATTGTGAGGGGGGGATGTGGGGAATCTGGTGGGACCCACTGGGCCACTGGAGCTGCTGCTCTGAGGGGGTTCCAGTCCCAGCAGTGACAGTCTCTGGTGGTGGGAGTGTGACTGCCAGGGAGTCTTGGGAATGGTCAGACTGGGAAGTTTCTGTAACAACTGGCATCACTGAATTCCCACGCCTGGGCACCACCAAACCTCACAGTCCCACACCAGGATTGGTATTACTGACACCCCATGCTGGGACTGTGGGATCACCAAACCCTCCCCAGACTCACACCAGGAATGGGACATCACCAAGACCCCGCACTGGGAACAGTGGCACCACCAAAATCTCTCAGTCCCACGCCAGGTCTGGCATCACCGAAACCACCCGGTGCTGTGCCACAGGCCACGACACTGCCAAGACATCCCAGCCCCAAACCAGGACTGGCATCACTGAACTCCCATGCCAAGACTGGGCATCACTGAAACTCCCCAGGAGTCCCTTACTGAGACATCACCAAAACACCCCAGGACTGACACCACCAAAACCTCCCCAGCCTCATTCACGCCTGACAGAACTACAGTACCACTGAACCCTCCTCAGCTCCACACCAGGACTGGCAACCCTGAACCCTCCTCAGCTCCACACCAGGACTGTGGCAACCCTGAACCCTCCTCAGCTCCACAGCAGGACTGTGGCAATCCTGAACCCTCCTCAGCCCCACAGCAGGACTGTGGCAACCCTGAACCCTCCTCAGCTCCACACCAGGACTGTGGCAATCCTGAACCCTCCTCAGCTCCACAGCAGGACCATGGCACCCCCAGTCTCCCCGAGCCCCTGCACCTGCAGCAGTTGTTGTTCCCACACATGAGGACCTCGCGGCCGCCGCAGCAGATGGTGCAGTAGGACTGGTACCCGTCGTCGTCGTACTGGTAGGCGCACTCCAGGAAGCAGTTCTGGGGACAGCCGGGGTGTCACCACAGCCCTGGGGGCTCCAGGGACCCCATGGACCCCGGGATGGGGCTGGGTACCCCACGAGACCCCCAGGCAGGGGTTGGGGGCCAGGCCCCACGCCGTACCTTGCAGTTTTGGCACATTCCCCCGATGAACAGAGGGTGCTCCAGGGTCACGTTGAGGCTCCCACAGGAGATGCAGATATCTGGGGGGGGAAGGAGGGGTGATGTCACCCCCAGCACCCCACACTGGGACAGCCCAGCACAGAAGGCATCCTGATCCTGACCCCCTGTCACCCCCTGTACACGCTACCCCATGTCAGGGTCACACTGGAGCTGGGAACAAACCATGGAGACAGTAGGAATGGCTCCCATTGCCCTCCCTTTCCCTGTCCTGCACCCCAACAGCCCCAGCCCCAGGCAGTGTCCCAGGATCTCTGCCACCATCCAGGCCACCATAATGTCTCAGCTGCTGTCCCTGCTGCTGGCCAGGCTGAGGGGTGGGACAAGTTCACACTCAACCCCTTGAGCTCAATCCCCTCTCCGAGCCCCCTCTGCTCTGCTCTGCTCTGCTCTGGGGTGCCCAGGCAGGGAGGGACCCTCAGCCCAACCCACCCCAAGGTCAGGAGGTGCCCCAGCCCCACACTCACCTTCAATGTTCCTGCACTTCTGCCGGACCTCGTACACCAACCGCTCTGGGGGAAGAGGAGGGTCAGGGGAGCCCGGCCCTGTCCAGGTCCCCTTGTGGCAGGGCGTGAAGGGAGGGGACCCCCAGGAGCAGCTCCCAACACCCCAGTCCCCCTGCAGAGCGGGGTGGGCACAGGAGCACCCCCAGCCTGGTACCTCGGGTGCGCTCGTCGATGATCTCCTTGACCTTGGGCTTCTCCTGGGTTGTGCTTTTGCGGGGTTTTTTGGCGGGCGGGGGCGGGGCATAGGCAGCGGCCTCGGGCTCGACCCACATCTCCGTGTAAACTTCTTTGTAGGGGTTCCGCTCCTCTGTGGGGCCGAGGGGGGCCGTCAGGAGGGTCCCCTCAGCAGGGTCCCACCAGAGGGGTCCCAGCCCCACAGCCCTTGCCCTGCCCAGGCCCATCTCATCCTGGGGCAGGTCCTCACCCCACAGCCCTCCCTCACCTTCAGGGGGCTCCAGCCCCTTGGGGCCTGAGGGCTGGAAGCCACCCAGGGCCCACTCGATCATCTGCTTGTTCTGGATCTCCACCACCTTGGACGTGTCCGTCTCGTCGTTCTCGGGGCACGCGGGGAAGATCTTCCCGGCCCGGCTGCTGGCCACCTGCCCGGGGGTCCACGTGTCACCCCCCCCCCCCCCCCCAGTCCCTCCCAGCTGTTCCTGCCGAGACCCCTCCCAAAAGCCAGACCCCCTCAACATCCCCCCCCAGGGCCTTCAGCAACTCCCTCAGAGTCCCCGACAACCCTCCCAGCACCCCCAATAGCCCCCTGCATGCTGCTGGCTGGCACAAGCAGTTCCCAGACACCCCTAAAACCTCCTCTGGGGGTCTCCCAGACCTCCCAGTCTTTTAGGAGACCCCCGGGGTGCTGGAGGGGAGGCAGGGCCAGGTCCTGGCAGGGTGTGGAGGCAGGTGCTGCTCCCATGGATGGAGAACTGGTGTCCCCCCACCCTCACAGTGCCAGGGGCTGGTGTCCCCTGCGGTGTCCCCCCCCCTCCCCCCGATGTCCCCACTCACCTGCAGCACCTCGTAGATAGCCTTGCGGTACATGGGCTGTTTGTTGTAGGTAGCCTGGTGGAAGGCGCTGGCAAAGGAGCTCAGGGGGAGCAGCTTCTCCACACATACCTGGGGACAGGACGCGGCTGTGGGGACACGCGGGGAGGGGGCTGTGCCGTCCCCCCCGGCTCCCCGGGGGGAGCCACTTACCACTGAGAACTTGCCGTCCCCGAACCACATGACCCAGCGGGTTCCCTCGGCAGCGCGGCTCCGGCCCGTCATCCACCAGGACACGATGCGCCCGGGCCACCAGGAGAACCCGCGCAGCTTCCCCCACACCAGCTCCCCGATGCCGAACCCGCGCCCGTCCTGGGGGACACGCGGGGGTCAGGAGGGGCTCGGGGCTGCCTGTGCCCCGCTGCCCCCCCCGCCCTGCCCGGCCCTGCCCTCACCTCGTACTCGGGCTCGTCGTCGGCGGATTTGGAGGCGTTCTTGTCACCCGCGTCGGCCACTGCGGGCTCGGGGGTGGTGGCCACGCTGGGCGAGGCGGGGTCGGTGGGCTGCTGGGGGGCGGGCGGGGGGCTCGCCTCCTCCTCCTTCTGCGGGTCGGCCCGCGCCGGCTCCTCCACCACGTTCATCACGGCGATCACCTTCGCCTTCTTCTCTGCCTGCGGGGGGAGGCAGCTCAGGGCATCGCCCCCGGAGCCGCCGAGCGGGGGTCGGGCCATCGCCCCCGGGACCCGGCCGGGGGTCAGGGCATCGCCCTCCACAGCCCCTCATACGGGGGTGGCCTGGGGCTGCCCCGATCCCCCACAGCCCCTCATACGGGGGCGGCCTGGGGCTGCCCCGATCCCCCACAGCCCCTCATACGGGGGTGGCCTGGGGCTGCCCCGATCCCCCACAGCCCCTCATACGGGGGTGGCCTGGGGCTGCCCCGATCCCCCACAGCCCCTCACACGAGCCTGGCACCCCTCCGAGGGACCCCCCCGGCCACAGCCGCCATCGCCCCCCGCGGGGCTCGGGGGTTCCCCTGCCCAGGCCCCGCTGTCCCCCAGTCCCGTCCCAGAGGGGTCGTGACCCCCCGCTCCCCTCCCACCCCCGGGGCAGCCCCGCACCCTCTGCCTTCCCCGGGCACGGCGCCCCGCGATCCATCCTGGGACCCCCGGTACTCACGCCGGGACGCCCCGGGCCCGTCGTGCCCCATGTCCCCCTCTCGGGGCCCCCCCTCGGAACCCCCGGCCCCGGTCACGTACCCGCGGAGACCGGGGGGCAGCCGGGGCGGAACGCGCGGAGCCGGAACGCGCGAACCCGGCCGGGCCGGTGCGGGTCAGCCCGGCGGCCCTTTGTCTGGGCTCCGGGTCACGTGACGCGTCCCGGCCCGGCTGGTTGGCTGGCGGGGGGGGGGCGCGCGCCGGGGGCACGGGCCGGACCGGACCCGAAGGGACCCGAGCTCAGCCGAACGGACCCGAAACGACCCAAACGGAACCGAAAGAACCCGAACAAGAACGAACGCACCCGAGCGACACAGAAAGGGTCCGAATAGTCCTCGGGCCGAACCGAAGGGTCCCGAGCAGACCCGGAGTGCCCCGAGTAGAACCGAAGGATCCCGAGCGGGACCGGAGTACCCCGAGCAGTACCGGAGTACCCCGAGCGGATCCGGAGTATCCCGAGCGGAGCCGAACGGCCCCGAGCGGCTCAGCCCGGTGCCGCTCGCCCGGTGTCCCCCGGCCCGGTGCCGCTCGCCCCTGCCCCGTTGTGTCCCGGTCCCGGCCCGTCCCTCCCACCACTCACGGGCCCGCGGCCGCGCTCCGCTCCGCTCCGGGCTGGGCTGGGCTGTGCTGTGCCTCCCGCCGCGGGGCCGCTCCCGCCGCCTTTTGTGCCGGGGCCGCGGCCCCCCGGCCTTTGTGCGGAGCGCCGGGACGGGGCGGGGGGCGGCGGCGCCCCGGGGGCCTCGCCCCGCACGGAGGGAGCCGCCCCCGCCCCCCGTACCAGTGTCCCCAGTGCCGCCAGTCTGGGGACTGGGGGGGCCAGCGATGGCACCGGCCCCTCTGCACCAGTTCGGCCCAGTACGGGAACAGGGCTGGGGTCACATCGCCCAGTTCGGCCCCGTACGGACAAGGGGCCGGGGCTGCACTGGCCAGTTCGGCCCAGTGCAAACACCAGCCCGGGGTCACACAGCCCAGTTCATCAGCCCAGCATGGACCGGTCTGGGGCTGCACTGCCCAGTTCAGCCCAGCACAGACACTGGCCTGGGACTGGCACCGGCACCACCACCCCCATTCAGCCCAGTATGGATGGGACACACCTGGGACCCTGCACCCCAGGACAGGCCCTGCCACCCCTCTGCCAGCCTGGGGGACACCCGAGGGTCCCCACTGTCCCCAAAGGTCCCACGGCATGGTGGCTGCAGGCCCCCTGTGTGTGCAGTGAAGGACAAAGGGGCCAGCGGTGTCACCATGGAGGGGCAGTGGGACCCCTGCTCTGCCACCCCCTGCCTGGGCATCCCCGGGCCACTGCCTTGCCCAGGGACCCTGAGAGTCCCTGAGCATGGCTGCGCCCCAGTGCCACCTCTGGGTGTGCCCCAGGGAACAGGGCTGACTCTGTGCCCCTCCCCAGGTGACAGCAGGGACACCCCATTCCGTCCAGCCCTCCTTGGCTGTGCCAGAGCAGCAACAGCTGCTTTGGGGACCTGGGATGTTTGGGGACACGAGTGGCCCTGGGCCAGAGGACACAAGGTGGGTGACACCCACAGTGTCCCAGGGCAGGGTCCAAGCTGGGCCTGGTGCCCCCACCCCCAGTGCTGGTCCCACTGGGCCCCCCCCCTCCCCACTCTGCCCTAGAGCGGGGACAGGAAATGTCCCATTGCCGGTCGTTAAGGGATCGCTGCTGGATGTCACCACTGGACAATTGTCCCTGCCCTGGGGTCACCGGCAGCTCTGCCAGCCCTGTCCTCATCCCCAGCCCAATCCTCATCCTAGTCTCCATCTCCATCCCCAATCCCATCTCTTGCCCCACCCCCATCCTCATCTCCATTCCATCCTGATTCCCACCCCCATCCCCATCTCCGTTTTCATCCCATCCTCATCCCATCTCCATCCCCTGTCCCATCCCCATCCCCTGTCCTTGCCTCATCCCCATCCCATTCCCACCTCCATCCTTTGCCCCATCCCCATCTCTGTTCCCATCTTCATCCCATCTCCATATCCTCCTTCATCTTCATCCCAACACTACCCCCATTTCCCATCCCACCTCCATTCCCATCCCCATCCCCGTGGCTGGCACAGGGTGGGGGGTCCCAGCAGAGGTCCCAGCATAGACAGGTGAGGGCCAGCACCAGACCCTGGATGTCCCTGTCCCCAGCACCAGACCCTGGATGTCCCTGTCCCCACGCTGGCCCTGGATGTCCCTGTCCCCACACTGGCCCTGGATGTCCCTGCCATCCCCAGTGCCAGGCCCTGCCCATCCCCATCACTGTGGTGCTGCTGAGTGCCAGCCATGGCCTTCAGAGGCTGGGGGGATGAGGAAGAGGAAGGAAGGCTGGAGGGGGCTGGGCTGTCCCTGTGCCCACCACAGAAAGGCTGGTGACCCCAGCTGAGACCTCCCCAGACTGCAGGGGGTGTCCCCAAACTGGGACACAGGTGGTGAGTGGCACAGCGAGGGCAGCCCTGGCATTGTCTGGGGATGAAGGGGAGCCATGCCTGGCCACTGGGCCACCAAAAACACAGCCCAGAGGTGATCAATGACAGGTTTGGGATCCCCCAAAATTTGGGGACCACTACAGTTTGGGGACCTTCACCCAGAAGAACCTGCCAGTGCCAAAGGGCTCCAGTGTGGCGAGATGAGGCAGGGCTGGCACTGGGCACTGGGGGGCTGTTCCTGGGGACCCCTTCCAGGAAGAGGGAAGGGGTCATGCCCTGTGCCCCATGGACACAGCTGTCCCTTGTGCCCCGTGGGGACATTGTGGCTGTGCCAGCCATTCCCTGTGTCCCTTGGGAATATCATGGCCATATCAGCTGTACCCCGTGTCCCATGGGGACACTGTGGCTGTGCCAGCTGTGCTCTGTGCCCCACGGGATGACCTGGGCACAACAGCCATGTCCCATGGGATGCCCTGGCTGTGCCAGTCTCTCCTGTCCCTGTGTTGTGCCAGTGACACTGGCACGAGGGGATACCTTGCCAGGGAGACTTATCTGGCAGAGAGGGACAACACAGAGGATGGGGTGAGGGGGCACAGTGGGGACCCCAGGGCACCTGCAAAGATCCCCCAAGCAGCCACCGGCACTGTGGCCACCCCATGCCTGCACCAGGCTCCTGCTGCTGAGCCCGGCTGCATCACACACTGACTGGCTCCCCAGGAGAGTGGCAGGAATGGGCGGCACATCCCACGGCAGGAGCTCGGGCTCTGCTGCCCACGGCTGCACACGCTGGGACCTGGGCAAGGGTGGCCCAGGGGCCACAGGGGGAAGAACGGAGGGGTCCTGCCAGGGGTCCCTGGTCCACGAGCCCCACAGCCTGGCAAAGCTCTTGTGATTTGCTGGGGGAGCCCTGGAGCCCAGTGGCCACCCCAGGGTTGGGGTGCTGGGACCACACGGTGCCCACCCAGACCGCATTGTGCCCGCCCCGCGCCGGTGCCGGCCCTCACCTCCCGCTTCCAGCGCGCCAGCCACTCGTCCCGCTTCCTCTTGCTGATGTAGTAGGGGTCCCCGGCCTGGAAGGTGTGTCGCTGCATCGGCCGCTGCCGCAGGCTCGACTCCCAGCCCAGGCCCCCCCGCAGCCGCCCACGAGAGCCCTGTGCCAGAGAGAGCAGGGTCAGGGACTGGGGGGTGAGGGAGCAGGGTCAGGGATGGGGGGGTGAGGGAGCAGGGTCAGGGATGGGGGGGTGAGGGAGCAGGGTCAGGGATGGGGGGGTGAGGGAGCAGGGCCAGGGCACTGGGGTGGCAGTGCGGTGGGAACCACAGGCTGGGCTTGGGAATGGTGTGCAGGACAGAGCAGAGCTGCCCGGGGGAGCTGGAGGGGGGCACCCACTTCTGTGTGAGGGACATGGGCAGGAGGGGCATCATCTACCCAGGCACACGCTCTGGCCTATGTGTGTACCAGCACCTGGATGCCCAGAGATTGGATACTGGAGAGAGATTCTTGGCTGGGAGGGTGGGCAGGCCCTGGCACAGGTTGGGCAGAGAAGCTGTGGCTGCCCCTGGATCCCTGGAAGTGTCCCAGGCCAGGTTGGACGGGGCTTGGAGCAACCTGGGCTGGTGGAAGGTGTCCCTGCTCATGGCAGGGGGAGGAATGGGATGGGATTTAAGGTCCCTTCCAGCCCAAATCAGTCTGGGATTCAATGTCCCAGATGGCACAGCACCAGACACTTTGCCACGGCCAGCTGCACCTTGGTGGGCACTGTCAACACTGTCCAGGCATGGATCCACCCCAGAGCAGATCCAACATACTGTGTGGGCACCTGGGGGAGGAGAGGGGTCAGCCTGGGCAGGCACCACCCCACACAGGGCTGAGTGGAGGGGCATCACCGGCCTGGCACATCCCGGTGCCAGCTGGTTCCCAGCACGGCACAGCAGGTGCTGCCCAGTGCCCAGCTGTGTTGGGGCTCTGGAACCTGAGACCCCCATCCTGTGGGGACCCTGTTCCTGATGCCACCAGTGCCGAGGGAGTGAGGAGGGATGGTGCCCAGGAGCACAGGGAGAGCTGTGGGTCTATTCCCATCTCCCGGGGTGGGCTGTGGGGCCGTGTCCATCTCCTGGGTGCAGTCCTGTGGAGTCCAGCCCCCGGGCCATACTTGCCTCCATTTTCAGGGTGTCGAAGTTGTTTTCCTCCTTCTCGTCCTTGCCTGCACACAGAACAGAGAGCGGCCGTGAGCAGGGGACTGGGGGGGCTGCGGGGCTGGGACCCCGTGGGGAGATGGGCCCACCCGGGACCCCCCAGCCCATCCAGGGGCTGCCCTGTGCTGGGGATGGGCACCCTTGGCTGACACACAGGGCCTGGGCTGCGCTCCCGGCTGGATCTGTGCTGTGATGGGGCTGCCGGTCCTGTCCCAGCCAGGGGTCTGGGGGTCCGGGGCAGTGACCCCCCCCCCCCCCCCCCGGCAGGCAGGGGAAGTGGCCCGGCTGCTTCCTGTGCTGTCGGCACATCCGTGCTGCAGGTTCTGCCGAGGCGCTGCCAGGAAAGCGGCTAAAAATAACCCCGGGCGTTCTTCGGGGGTGTGAACCGCCCGCACCCCGAGGGAGGGCCGGGGCTGTGGGGGCGGTGGGGGGAGCGCGAGGGGTGCAGGGGGGGCTCCCACCCGCTCCCAGCAGCTCTCGGTGCTTCATCCTGGCTGCTGTCCTGGGCAATAACTGTCCCAGCACAGACCCCTGGGCGTCCCCCAGCCCTGGGAGACACCTGGGCAGTCCCCCACAGCCAGCACAGGGAGATGCAGCAGGACACTGGGGGACAGCAGGGGACAGGGAGGGACAGCAAAGGACACTGCGGGACACTGTGGGATGCTGGGGAACACTGCAGGACACCGAGGGACAGTAAGGGACACTGCGGGACCTTGGGGACACTGCAGGACACTGGGGGACTGTGGGGGACACTGGGGGACATTGCAAGATGCTGAGGGACGGCAGAGGACACTGCAGGATAGTGCAGGACCATCAGGAACACTGCAGGGTACTGAGGGGCAGTAGGGGACACTGAAGAACACTGGGGGAGAGCAAGGAACACTGCGGGACAGGGGGGGACACTGCAGGACACTTGGGGACAGTGGGGGACACTGCAGGACAGGAGCCTTTCTGGCTCCGTGCCGGGGGTTGGACTGTGTGTGTGCCCCAGGGGTGTCCGGGCATCCCGTGCTTCCACGGGGATCTTAACTAGGGAAACTGAGGCACAGGAGAGGGGACCTGGCCTGTTCCAAGACGCTGGTCCCCTCGGTCACTGGGACTGGTCAAACTGGGGGCACTGACACGCGTGGGGACCGCCCGTGGCTGCGGCTCGTGCTGAGCACAGGATGCTCAGGGAGCCCTGTCCGGCCGGGAGGAGCAGGAGAGGGTTCGGCAGGGGAGGAGCCGAGCCTGGCGCTGTGACCTCGGCACAGGCACGGCCGGAGCGCTGGAAATGGCTCCTGGGGAAGGGAGCGAGATGCGGGTGGCGTCACGGCCCCCTCGGGCCCTCCTGGCGACCACCGGGAACAGCTCGGACACCACCCCCGGCCCCCACATCAGTGTGCAGCTCCGGCCGGCCGCCGTGTCAGCCCGGCACCGGCGTGGCCCCACGGCCACGGTCACGGCCCGGGCCCACCCCGCTCCCCCCGCTCCCGGCTCCGGCTGCGGCGCTCCCGCGGCTGCGCCTCGTGACTGCGGCAGCATCTGCAGCGCAGCTCATCCATCCCAGCCTGCCTCAGCCTTCCCAGCCTCTCCCAGCTCCATCCCTGCCTGCCTCATCCATCCCA
>NW_020956607.1:192874-197169 GCF_003031625.1 Empidonax traillii
GTCTGCCTCAGCCATCCCAGCCTCTCCCAGCTCCATCCCAGCTGTTCCTTGCCCCCATCCCTGGCTCAGCCAGCCATTCTCTGCTGATCTGGCTTGGGAAGCCTCCAAGCACCAAAGCTGGGAACCCTGAGGAGAGTGTCCCTGGTCCAGAGGGACCCTCTGGAATCCAGCCCATGCCTTGGCCTCTGGTCCTGTCCCTGGGCACCCCTGGGAGCGCCTGGCTCACCTCTGGGCACCTCCCTGCAGGTGCCACAGCCACGGATCCCCCGAGCCCGCTCTGCTCCCGGCTGAGCAGCCCCAGCTGAGCTGCCGCAGCCTTTGCCCAGCACAGACACCCCCGCCCTGCAGCACCACCGGGCCCTCGCTGGGCTCTCCCCAGCCCGTCTCTGTCCCTCATGCCCTGGGGAGCCACAGCTGGGCCCTGCGCTCTGGGGTGGCCTCACCCCACGGGCACCACCTGGGCACATCCTGATGCAGCCCAGGAATCCCTTGGGACCCCCAGGCCCTCCTGTGCCACACTGCCCCCCAGCCAGGCACTGGGGATGACCCCCAGTGCGGCGTCAATCTCTCCATCCCGCCTGCTTCCCAGCGCCAGAGCTGGCACCTCCTCGGCACTGCAGCCCTGGGACAGGGAACGTGCCCCCCGTGGCCCGGCACATGTAGGGCTGCCGTGCAGTGTGGGCACACACACCAGGGTGGTCTCACATCATGTGGGCAGGGACACCCCAGCACCACAGGGCACCGAGGAACAACATCCCCGTTCCCGCCGTCGGAAAGGGTGAGGGAGGGTAACTGGATGAACATGCAGGTGCAGCCCCCACTCGGACCTGCCGTCCCCACCCCAAATCCCGGGTGGCACCGGGGGCTCAGCCCTCGCTCCTCCTCCTGTGGCTGTGCTCCCCAGCCCGGAGCCCCCACGGGGCAGGATGGCAGGGCCAGGGGTCCCCGGGGGGCCAAGCCCTGGGGAGCCCCCCAACGCTGAGCTCTTACTTTTCTCTGTGGCCTCCAGGAGTTTCCTCCTCCCGCGTTTCTTCTGGGGGTCGGAAGGGGCCAGCTCACCCTCATCGGCCGGAGCGTCCAGGCCCTCCTTGGGGGTGCAGCGGCCGTTCTCCAGCGCCCGGCCGGTCTCTCCGTCGGGAACGCTCTCCGTGTCGTCCTCCTCGGGCCGGCCGCCCTTGGGGCTGGCGCCGCCCTCCTCTGCGTCCCCCTCCACGTCCCCGTTGGGCAGCGGCTCGGCGGGACTGGCCTCTGGGCAGGCCGGGGGGCACTTGGGGACGGCCGCCGTGTCTTTGGGGGTGTCACTGCTTTCCACCTGCCGAGAGGGAGGGGAAGGAACTACGTCGGGTGCTGGCAGAGCGGGGGGCATGGCCCCGGTCACATCCCACCTCTGCCCCGAGAGCCACGACTGGACCCCACAGCGGGAGCTCCTGCGTCACCTCGGTGTGATCGGCCCCGTGAGGACCCTGTCCCCCTGGCCTGACTCCACTTCCACACCACGGATGTCACAGCACAAAGGCAATCTCTGGGACCACAGCCCACAGACCCCCCAGGCACGGCTCCCTAACGCAGCAACAACTTGGGGACATCACGCCAAAAAGTCCGAGTCCCACCTCCTGCACCCCACACGTGACAGCTGCCACTGCCTGCTGGGGGGCTGGGGCTGCCGTGGCACCCTCAGGACCAGGACACACTGCCATGGCACCCTCAGGACCAGGACACACTGCCATGACACCCTCAGGACCAGGACACACTTTCATAGCCTGTTCAGGATCAGGAGATGTTACAGCAATACCCTCAGACCAGGACACAACGACACGGCATCCCTGGGACACGGACACGGGCAGAGGGACAAGACCCACAGCACCAGGAGGGAAGCAGGTGACACCAGGAAGACCTGGATACACCACCACAGCAACTTCAGGACGAGGACACGCTGCCATGACACCCTCAGGAAACAGGAGACACATCCACAGCATCCTCAGGACCAAGACACAAGGATGTGACACCAGGGGGACCTGGATGCACTGCCACGACACCTTTGAGACCAGAACAGAACACCAGGACACCCTCAGGACCAGGCCAGAATGCCGTGTGTGTGTGACAGGGGGGTGTGTCATGGGCAGTGTCAACACCACAGGACAGAGCAGCTGTCCCTGGCTGGCCAGTACAGTGACAGAGCAGGGACAGGGCCCCACCATCAGCCCCTGGGGGTGGCTGTGCCATCGCTCACGTGTTCCAGCCCTGGCATGTGCCACGGAACAGACCGAGCTGACGGGAGCATAGGGGACAGCAGAGCCGAGCATGGGGCAAGGGCCCAGGGCTGGGGGTGGCATCGTGGGACCCTGCCACGCTGCCAGCCTGTGCAGTGGCACAGCACAGCTCAGCTCGGCACAGAACAGCACTGCTGGGCTCAGCAGTGGCAGCAGGAGTCAGAGCGAGAGGCACAGCCCAGCTCAGTGGTTTCCGTGGCCAAGGAGAGTGAAAGTGCCGCTGTGGCTCTGCAGAGCTGCCGCCGGCACAGCCCTGCCAGGGTGGGCACGGCCACCCACCACTTGCCAGCCGCCCCAGCTCCACTGCCACCCGGCTCAGTGCCCTCACAGGGGGTGCAGACCCCCCCATGCCAGGACACCCCATCCTCGGCACCATGGAGCCGCTCAGGCACTGGCACTGTCCCCCCTGGAGACCCCACATACTGCCACAGGCACGGGGTGCCCAACCTGCTGTCACCCCCAGCACTGGCACTGAGCACCCCACGGACAGATGATACTCACAGGCACCGCTGCTCCCTCCCGGTGCCACCAGTGCCATCCCGCAGCACAGGAGGGTGCCACGGCGGCAGAGGTGGTGCCAGGGTGGCACAGCGGTGGGCTGTGGCCACAGGGACCCTCCTGCTTGTGCCCAGCAAGCTACAGGTTCCAGGATGCCCCGTTTGGTGGCCAGGTGCCAGGGAGGGAACGTTGTGCCGTCGGGGGGCTCGGTGTGCACCGGGGGGCTCGCGGTGCTGCCCCCGGGGAAGGGGGCTGGGCAGGGGATCCTGAGGCCAAGGCACAAGCTCAGGGGGGGTGGCAGGTGGCAGAGGGGTGTCTCTGTTCCCCAAAGTTCCCCAGATTCGTGCCACAGGGCACAGGACCCCCTTCCCTGTGTGCCCGAGGGCCGCTTACCATGGTTTTTCCCCCCGGCTGCCGCGCAGACCCTCGGCCGCTGCCGCCCCACCCGCGCAGGCGCCTCCGCCACCGCCGCTTCCTGCTCACCCGGGACACGGCGCTGGCACTGTCACTTCCTCCGCAGCCGCGAGGGAGGGGACGACAAGGGGCTGGCCGGGGGGTGCTGGGGACTGGGGGGACCCTCGCAGGGTGTCCAGAAGCACCAGCAGTGGCCTCTCCTCGTCCTGGTCGCACCAGGCCCCATCCCCGGGGAGGGCACAGTCCCCCAGGCAGACACCGGTGCCATTGGGAAGGTGGAGGTGTCACACCGTGCCATGGACGCCAGCGAGGGCACACGTGGGGTGACACAGACCTCGGTGTGCCCGGCACAGGGACACTGTGGCTCTGTGAGGGCAGAACGCCACCAGAGAGAGGGTAGGGCTGCAGGGACACCGTGGGGAGGCCTGGGAGCAGCGCAGGGAGCTGCAACCAGAGACAAGATGGATGCCAGGGAGCAAAGTCCCCGCTGGCCTCATGGTGAGCTGGAGGGGACCTGCTTCCCACCGCGTCTCCCACCCTGGCACTCCGGCACACCCAGCTCGCCCTCAGGGGTCCCTGGCTGCTGTCTCCCCAGGGCAGCTTGTGGGGGGGTCCCAGCTGCCCCTGGCCCCAATCCCACCTCTGCCTGGGGCTGTATCCTGGACACTGCCCCAAGAACAATCGCAGGGGCTGTGAGGCTTCCCGGGAGGAAACGGGAAAGCCGATGATGTGCTCTGGATCGGGCGGTGTGGGGACTGGGGGAGGCCCAGCTGCGGGGTTTGGGGGGCCTGTAAGGGTTCAGGGTGGCTGTGGGGGCTCAGGGCAGCTTTGGGGAGCTCGGGCTGGCTCTGTGGTTCAGGGAGGTTGTGCAGGGGCTCAGCCCAGCAGGGGTTGGCAGGATGGGTGCCGAGGGTTCAGCCAGTGTGGGTGCTGCTGCCTGAGCAGCTCCCCTTGGTGCTGCGAGGCTCTGGCAGTGGCACTGGGATTGGCTGTCACCACTGGCCATGCCATTCCACCAGACAATGCCAGGAAGCTGTACCAGCATGGGGACACGTGGGACATTAACTCTGGGATGGGACAGGCACAGTGGCCCATTTACAAGACATCCTGCCA
>NW_020956608.1:0-1537 GCF_003031625.1 Empidonax traillii
TTGAGAGGAGTCCCCAGGACAATCTCTGCAGTTCTTTAAAAAGAAAAAAAAAATAAAAACAACACACAAAACCCAATCATAAATTATTGTAAGTAGGCCTTCACTGAATGCGTTATTTGCCATTAAACTCTGCACGTTAGTTCACATGAGTATAACCTATAAAATTTTCAGATTATTATTCAGTTTAGCAGGGCACATGGAAATTAACCAGCAGAAGGGTTCCTCAGGTGTCAGTCTGGACCAGGTTAATCTGATTCCTTGCTTATGTAAACTATTCATGGTATCAAAGTTGCCCTTGGGTAATAAACACTTGCCCTCCACTCGGAGAAGGCAAACTGTTAACTGAGTTGGGTAAGAAAGTCTCTGTAGGAAAGGCTTTTCTCAATAGAGATGCCAGCAAAAGGGACAAGGCTGCTCCCTGCTCTGCTTCTTATACTGGAGAGGGGACTGATATCACCAGTTGTGGTACCAGCAAGCTCTGTCACAACACAGCCCAGTTCCACAGACCTGCTAGAGCCCTTTGGGTGATGGAGAGGTAACAAGTCCTCCAAAGGAAAATCTGCCTATGTGCTGGGACCACATCCCAGGGCTGAGCAGGACGACCCATCTCTCTCAAAATCTCTCAAAGGACCATGAAACTGCCAGTCAAGAGTGACTCAACCCACTGCCTGCCTGCTCTCAGACAGAGGCACCCCTGCATCCCACTGGCGAGGAATTCATGTGTAGTTCTAAAGATAAGTGAGTAGGGAGCTTTCATTTGACATAAGCATTTTGTTAGTCCTTTAAATCAGGCAATAATGAGTCCATATTTTCTGCATAAAAAGTTATTTTTGCTGAATGTAAATACACTACATTTCAGCTTCTTCCCCCTTAAAACTTATTGGAAGACAGACCTGTTCACAGCTCTCCCCCTTTTTCCTGCTTGGAAAAGGCTGGGTCCTATTTAGGAACCTAAATTAGCAAGACTAGACTCAAACTCCTACATTCAATAGTGGCATATGGACCCTTACCCCAAAACTCTACCAGGAAGACCACTGTGGCTGTAGAAAATGAATCAAAGCCCAAGTAACCCCCATCATTGTTTTGTTAGTGCTAAGAAACTCAGTTCCTGCAGCTTGGGATGTGCTGATGCAGCCCATGTGGGCACTTTCAGAAGAGAACAATAGGACACCAAGATGTGATGATAAGAGATCCCTCCACTCTGGAGGTAAATAATGATGATCTTTAGGGTCCCTTCCAACCCAAACCATTCTATGATTCTGTGATGTTACGAATCCAAAGGCAGACAAGCTGCTCATGTTGTACCTGAATAGGAGAGCTGAATTCTAGTGCTGTCCTTACCCTTTCCCCTCTCTTTATAATTTAAAAGCGAATTAAATCAATTATTAATATGTTGCATCTCATTTAAAAAAAAGAGCAGAATATTTGCAGCTACCAGTATGTGCAAGCAATGCAGCTAAGTCCCTGTGCCACATGGCTTGTTAAATGAGATGCATTCATCCAGAAGACCCTCAGCATCTAAGCCTTGACCTATGGT
>NW_020956608.1:1564-48294 GCF_003031625.1 Empidonax traillii
TAATTTAAAAGCGAATTAAATCAATTATTAATATGTTGCATCTCATTTAAAAAAAAGAGCAGAATATTTGCAGCTACCAGTATGTGCAAGCAATGCAGCTAAGTCCCTGTGCCACATGGCTTGTTAAATGAGATGCATTCATCCAGAAGACCCTCAGCATCTAAGCCTTGACCTATGGTAACTAATGGAGGTCTGCCTTTGACTTCAAGAGGGCCAGGATTTTACTCCAGAAACCTCAGACCTCATCATTCACAGAGAAAATGCTGACTAGAAATGCTGAAGTAAATTTTGTACAGCCTGTTGTCATTGCTAACAGTGATTACAAACAAACATTAGCACAACATCAGCATCTTATGAATAGACATGCAGTCAACATTCCTGGCATGTTCTATTGTGAAAGAAGGATCACAGGTGAAAAGTGATTTACAAAAAAAAAAAAAGTTGATGCTTTTAAATAGTTGTAAATGCTCATTTTCTTGCTGTTTTCCATTTTTCCTTTAGGTTGCTGAAGTGTTTGATTGCAGTGTGATTTTCTGAGAGCCTAATTTCTTCTGTAAAAATTTGTTCAAAATGCTGCCCCTGTGCTACAGACAATGCTGATGTCATCCCCAGTATGACTGTAACTCCAATGGCAACATGTTAGTAAACAAGCCAGCCTTTCTGATATCTTCAGAAAATAACCTGAAAGGAACTTGCTAAAAGGCAGCCAAAACGTTGGGGAGGCCTTTTTTTCCCCAGGGAAGGTTTCCTTCACAGTTTATTGCCAAGTTCACACATCCCGAGGTGAGAGAGATGAATACACAGGTTTCTGATCTGTGTAGCTGCGGGTTACCTACATCCCAATCAACTCCATACAAAACTTCACAACACTGCCAGGATAGTGAACACCTAATGCCATTCATTGTTTAACAATTCGTTAATTTTGTCTGATGGTGCAGTAAACATTCATAGATTTGTTTAATTTTATGGGTAGTTCCCACAGAAACTAAATGAACTGTTCTCACAAATGAAATCACTCATCTGAATACAGGCTTACAAGATCAGTGTGTTAACTGATAGTTCAATACTGTTTTTTATCCACAGGGGGTTGCAAAATTCAAATGGAAAGCAGAAGCAGCATTTTAAAATAGCACGTGCAATTTCACTCATTCTATATTTGAATCTAAAGCTGCAAAGGGATATATTTGTTGATTGTTTTACAAAGTCCATTTAATGAATTAAACCAAGCAATTTAAAGTCTGGTCACTGAGATTAGTAAGAATGTGTAAATTCTCTAATCCAGTTTATACTTAACAGCTTTACCACACTTGGGAGTCCCTTACTGACCTTGGGGAATGAGCAGTGAAAGATCTACCACTTACACATTTAGTGAATTAAGTAGTTCCCATTTTAAACCAATACACCAGATACTAACAGTTAAGTATAATTAGAAACATTGTGAGAGTTACAAAAGGAGCAATACGCAGAAAAATCTGTAATACACATTTCTATTGATTTATAATTTTTTTCCACTAGTTTCACAACACATAGGACAGGACAGGCCTTGAATAACTAAGACCAGTTCAAGAAAACTCATTTTTGCAGGGAAGACCTCTGTAGCACTAATCACCATGTTCAAGAACATATTAAAATGTTTTCCATTATTATTTTAAATCAATGCAGTTTGTTTTCATACATCCTCATTAGCAAAATGCATCACACAGAGAGCAACAGTGCCAAATGGCCTCCTCAAGATGAACATTTGACATTTTCAGTTTCATAAACAAAATTATAAGTGATTGATTCACATTTATGTGCAATTGGTTGATGTTAAATAGGTTTCTTGGTTCACTTGTCTGAGCACTTTCCAAGCGAATCCTTTGAGCATGGCTGAGTCCTGGGCCGGGGCACAAATCTCCAGAGGGGAGAACGGTGGAGCTTCCCAACTCAGCCATAGGAAGTCCTTGAAAATAAAGGACTTGAAGGACACATGGCCAAATCTTTCTCCAAACACAGGAACTAAAAGCCACATAGAATCATAGAATCGTTAAGCTTGGAAAAGACCTGTAAGATCATCGAGTCCAACCATTAATCTAACACTGCCAGGTCCACCACTAAGCCATGTCCCTGAGTACCACATCTAAACATTTTCTGAGCACTTTCACAGATGGTGACTCCACCACTTCCCTGGGCAGCTTGACAACTCTTTCAGTGAAGAAATTTTTCATCATATCCAATCTAAACCTCCCCTGGCAAAACTTGAGTTGATCTTCTCTTGTCCTATCACTTGTTACCTGTGAGAAAAGACTGACCCTCACCTGTCTACAACCTTCTTTCACTGTTGCTCCTTACTTGAGGACAAAGGAGTCTGAGGGACCGAAGCTGGTCCCAGCAGAAGCAGCAATGGTGTAAGCTGCTCCATCCAAACCCCTCCTTCCTCCTCCTTCCCTCTACCAGCAGATCACAAAGGCATCAAAGGGAGGAGAGGAGAAGACAAAGGAAGAACCACAAAAGCAGAAATCCTGACCCCCCTATTGCCCTATGCCAACACAATAAGCAGTTCCTTTAATCTATCTCCCACCCCTGTACCTCAGATTTTAGGGTTCTGTGTCATCTTCATTCCTTTCAGCCCCCATTTCTACCTGTCAGCACTAACCAGATCATCATCAGGCAGGTCCCTGCTGTTGGTGTTGCCAGATGGCTGCTCCACCTCCACCGGGGCAGGCACCCATGGGTGCTGCAGGTTCATCCTCTGCTGCAGGAAGGGAAGATGTGTTCAACCAGGGGCCACAGGCTGCCTGAGCCCTTCCCCACCTGCCTGTGCTGAGGGGCATCTGAAGACTTCCAGATGCCTCCTCCCTCTTTCCCACTCTTCTCCAAGTCATCCTTCTCCCATTAGTGCAAGAAGAGGGGAGAGGCATCCTTGAAAATGGAAGTGGGGGGAGAGTGCTATTTGATGGATTTTTGCACCCATTAGTCTCCTGTTAAAAGCTACTAGAGGGGGAGGCAGAAAGGAAGTCATCAAGGAATTTCCTGAGATGTGTTTGTTCCCTTCCTGAATCCATCTTTGCTCATTCAAATCTGGTGCCATCAGCTCTTACTACGTGCTTAGGCTTCTTCAGGCAGAACGGGCAGAGCTGCTGCAGGATGCTCTGGCACAGCACAACCCAGAAGCATCTGTCCTGCACACTGCTAGGAAGAAATGGCACTCTCCAAAAAGGTTTAAAGCTACACCGTATTGCTGCCTGATGGTTGTGTTACAGGGAGCAAGGAGAATACACGAGGGAGGGTGAAAGCCTTTTTATCTAAAAGTCTGGATACACATTCTGTTAACAGGTTAAAGCATTTCAGCCTTGTTGCCTTTGGGGCTGGGGGTTCAGGCTATAATTCTTGAAAAGATAATGTATTTTAGAGGCACTTAAACAAAATACTCTTTTTGCGTTTCAGTCCCTACGCATCTTAACACAAGTCTACCTAAATATTATTCATCAAGACATATATTTAAGAAGCAGAGAGACTGAGAAATTGCTTCAGAAACCATGCTTTTATGCCACTTTACAGCCTGAATATGCAAATTATGAAGGAGGATTTAGAGTGATGAAATCATTAACAGTTCTAGAAGCTGTTTCTGAAGTGAAAGAATCTCTCCAGCCCACTACCATAAGCTTTTTCCTGAGCTAGTTATAGAGATTTTTAAAAAAGGCATATTTACTCCAAACATCCCTTCAAATACTTGGCATGAGAGACCATAATAGGATTTTATAGCTGTCATAGTCTATTGGGTAAAAAATGCATTAAAAAAACCTGGAGCTTAAATACTTACAGGTATGATGGATCACAATGGAGTGCACTATTGAGTAAATAATGTCTGCCCTAACCATTTTCTAAATAAAGGTTTACACAAGAGAATCAGTAGCTTTGAAGTAGCCATTAAATACTCTCATATCAATTTTCATGTGTCCATGATGATTGCTTTACTTTTTTGCTACTAACAAAACTTGGCACAGTGTCTCTTCCAAGCCTGGGGCGTTAGACAGATATCTCTGCATCATGAAGAACCTTTACTAATAAGTCCTCAAAACAGCTCAGTACCTAAGGTAAATATTATAATCTTCAGTCCTCACAATTGCCCAGCATTCTCGTTAAATACCATAATCTGTAATCCACTTTATAATGACTTTAGGGAGATTTTTTTTTTTTTTTTGAGTAAATGTACTCAGGATTGAGTACAGAAAGATTGATTGCTTATTGTTGCTGCCTGTCCTTAATGAGCTAAGTTGGCTGCATCTTCAGGAGTGTTTAGTAACCAGCCACTTCACCAGCAGGATTGGATAGTAGCTGAACATTTTGGAATATTTAAATGTTAGTGACACATGCCAACACTTTGGGGATCAAGGATTAATTGAAGACAAGTTGAGGCTTCCTATGGACAGCAGAAACCTCTGGAGAAACAAAAGTGAAGTTTTCCTGCCTTCTGCTGAAGGACATTCTATTTGGTGTGAAAAATGACAGGTACTTTTCAAGCAGTGCTATCTTGAAAGCTTCATAAACACTTTCTACATCCAAATTTTATTAATATGTTTTTAAAAGGGGAGCAGAAAATTAGCAGTATGAGTCAGATCGTCAAGCAGGCATAAATCATCGTAGCTCCACTGGTTTCAATTTATACTGCTTGTGAAAAAGGCCCTCTATACCTTTCTGGAGTCACAGAGTGAATTCATCATCCCCAAATAATTACGGATTTAATTTAATTATCTGTTAATATCTTCATTTTATGACTGGATTCAGAAGGATGGCAAGAACTACAGAGAGCTATTGCAAGGGATGTTAATGATAAGTACAGTGTAAATCATCATTTTGATATATCCATAAATACTGAGCAAGTTAATGCCGAGAGTTAAGTGGAGAAAAGAAGTGCATGCCATATCACAGACATAATCTCTTGCATAAATATATTATGGCTTATTATAAAAGCACACTCTGCACAATATAAGGTCTAACCCTTTTGTTTTAACAAGAATTGTAAAGGCCCTTTTTGAGATTCTAACGTGCTTCTACCCAGAACAGTTTCAAGTAGGAAAAAAAGAAACAGTAGTATTTAAAACTGACATTTGATTCTGCAGAAACTTAATTTTGAGCTATATTACCCTGAATTATCAGGTACCACAACTATGGAATAGGGACGAATGCTGTAGGGAGAAGAGAAGAAAATGTATCAATTAAAGGATGCTTAATAGCCTGCAGTTAAATAGCTTTCACAAATAGGAGGTAAAGGACAAAGTGTTCAGCTGCACAACAACATACACAGCTATATGCAAATAACATATTTCTACCCAAGAAGGACATTTTGTCTCTTACAACTAAACCGCTCCCGGAGCCCATTTAAGTACCATGCTTTGACTACAGTAATTATCTCATGTCACTTAATATGATATAATATCTACTTATGCTTAATGGATATGTTTTAATTTCTAAGGAAACTGCCTGTTTGCACAAATGAAACTTGTACGATGATTAAAATATAATTTTCACCCTGGCAATAACACTTTTCAACAAACAAAACCATAAATAGAGATATTACAGCTATTTGAAGACAGAATTATAAATGTGAATATTCTCTACTACTCAATACCCTGACTATAAATTGCTTTATGTTACGAAAACTGACCATTTCTCATCATTGATAGAATATCAAATCAAAGCTACTTTTAAATACTCAAATCAATGTTATCAGTAATCAAGTCAACTGATTTTCAGATCTGGGAAAATGCACATTATTTAAATAATAATGTAATGTAATTTACATAACCTAATTAACTGATATCAGAGACCTATCTTCTGAAAGCACACGAATAAATGTATTCAATTACTTTTAAATTCCTGCTAAAATTTAAATACTGTTTGCATCAAATTTAACAATGAGAAAAGCTAACCCCAAACTTTTCAAGAAAACCCAGCTTAAGAGACATCAGAGAGATGCCAGTTTCACTTGTTACACCAAATTAACTTCACATTTGGGAAAGAATCATCTGTTCAGTTTCTCTAGTTTTATTTTCAACCTGTAAGACATGCAATTGTTTATAAAGCAAATACACTCCTCTATTATTATTTAATTTGACCACCTTGCTAGACTCCAATTCTGCATGGGCTTTAATCGTGTTCCATATGGTTCAGCTCTACAGTATATCTCAGCTCTAAAACACAGCCTGAGGGGAAGAGAGGCTTGTTTTGTTTGTAATGCCTTTTTTATATTCCTCCACCCTTAAATGGCATTTTTAAAGGCCACAGAGGAAATCAGTTTAGCTTAGTTTCCTCAAGAGCTTTTACCACATAAATGTTGTTGTTGCAAATTCTCTAAAACTTTTCTCAAAAGTCAAATAAACTTGAATGCTTAATGTGTCTAGAAATTTGCAAAGATGTGACTAATACGAAAAAAAAAAAAAAAAGCACACAATCATACCCTGCAATGAAAAGTCTGATCAAATAACGTGCATGCAGTAGGACAGCTTGTCCACAAACACCCAAATTATCTGCTTGTAATTTATTTGTTACCCCTGCAATCTTTCTAAAAGACTAATGCATATTTTTCACTCACCCTCCATATTTTTTTAAATCTCTTCATTCTGGACAATTTGGATTTGTTCATCTCTGACGCCTGTAGGTCAAATACGTATCCTATATGGCTGTAAATACATTTTACAACCAGTCTGGAGCCTAAAACAGTAGAGTCATAGATATTCTTGAAAACAGAGACGCTCCCTGGCTTTTAATGCTGCTTCCAATAACCACACAGTTCACAGCTCAGCATAAAGTAACCAATAGCTGAACATAGGCACAGAAAAAAAAGAAAACCAAAATCCCCTCTTTGAGATCATATAGGCAGAAGTCTTGATCCATCCAATGCTTGATTTAGGTCAGTGAAAAAAAAAAAAAAATAGATGCTATTATGTCAGCCATCCAACTTTAAGATGACTTGTGAGCTGACAGTCATGGCACTTTAAAGCACTGTCATGATGAGTCTTTACAAAGGGATTGTTTTAATCCTGTATGGGGAAAAAAAAAAAAAAAAAAGCAGCAAAAAAAAAGCGCAAGCTACTTAAGAAGTATGGAATTCACATGATATTACAAAAATATCTTCAATGTGCTGTAATGGAATGAAGCTGAGAAATACCTCGTGTAGTGTTTTCTACTTTATTTTTGTGGTTTCCTAAGGATGGGAGGTTTATATGATGGTGGGAATGTTCACACCTGTCATTCCTCCCAAATTATTTTAACCCTTTGTCCCTCTTTAAACAAAAAATCAAATATCATAAGAAATAGAAAACTCAAATATGTTAATTTTTAAGTTTCCTGAAAATCAATGAATGACTCAGGAAACTGTACTAATTCTTAATCTAAAGGAAAGATGTCGTTGAGATAATCTATCCAAGAGGGAGATCCCATGGAAAGTTGTAAACATGAAAAATTTTGATAACATTTCATGTTATCCAGCTCATAGAACACTACAAGAGAGAAGGACCAAAATATTGTTCCTACATCTGTGCTTCTTATGTTCCCTTTAATAATTTCAGGAGATGGAAAAGAAAGCAGAAAGTATGTGAAACATATCGCTCTGGTAAAACATAACAGCCCCTACCATATTTCAAATCCATTTCTGGAATGAGAAAATAAGTCTGCTTGACCAACGCTGATTTATTATGTGCAGCTGATCTCCTGAGGTGTGTAACAGGCCACCTCTACAGGTGTGACTACATAGAGGAAACCCTTTTGGAGTGTCAGATCTAACTGAAAGCCTGGTGATGTAACAACCCAGGTGCTGGAAGATAGTTATCCAGCAGAGATACATAAAAGGGCCTTGCATTGAATATCTGGTGTGTTGACTGACTCTCTCAACAAGAAAAGTGGGAATGATACTAATTTCCTTGCCACACTGTGCTACCATGGACCTTTATCTTTATGTTCCAGCATCACAGAAAACTTCTCTTAAATACTCTGCAATGTGTACTTGATCAGGTTACACTGAATAGAAGACCACATGGGATATTCTGGTCAATACAGACACAGCCCTTACAAAACTTGTCCTGTCTTTCTCTGCAAGGAGAGGTCCAGGCAGAAGTGTTGTGGGTCTGAAGCTGCAAGGTTCTAACTGTGCAATGTGTCATTAATTACATGGTACAGCAAAGCCCATAAGGGGTTGTTCCTTGAGCAGTACTTAGGAACCTGACCCATGCTTTCTAATGGCAGTGAGATGTCCCACTGAATGGATGCTCCATTTCAAACATGGATACCAAGTTTAGCTGATACCAAGAGCTGTTATGTGCTAGCTGCAGATGTGACAGACTAGTCCTAGGGATCTATTTGATTGTTTTATTCTCACATTCGATATCAAAATCCTAATGTTGTTCCATTAGGAGCATTCTAATTTATTTTAATGGTAGTAGAATCTGACCTTTGTTCAATAAAGAATGAAAGTGGTTCATGTCTCATTTTTATCTAAAAGGTCTAGCTATACCTCATTAGATTTTCTGTAAGCACTCCATCCCCCCTTAGTAATCAGCTTCTCAATTATCTAACAACAGTATCCCAAAATTTTTCAGACATAATTTTCTGTCATTTTGACAATGTACCCTTAATCTGCCTGCCACTGAAAAGACAGATAAGAATATTTCAATTTTCTTAGCACTTATTGTTAGTTAGATTAGTTAATGATTAGTTAGACGTAAGAGAATGTCTAGAAAGTCTTCTTGATGTTATGCAATTAATATTGAGTTCCCAAGCAATTGCAGTCAAGCTCAGTGCAGAGAAGTGCTGTTATGGGAGCACAGGCTTTGGCTGTAGGTGCAGTGAAGGTGCAGTTCTGTGATTTCTGTGTGTAACTGTGCCTCTGACCAAAACAAGACCGACAGCTTTGCACTGACATGTGCCTGACCAGTAAGAGCTGGGTCAGTATCTTAGAGCTATTCTCCTCTTTCCTGTCTTTATTCATGTACCACTAGACACCTCCACCTGAAGGAACATTTTCCTAGACTCCAGTGATACCCAAGATGAAATGGAGTCGTTCATTGAAATGGATCCTTTAAGCAGCAGAAGAATCTGCTTTATATTCCTTCATCCTCAAATGATGGGCATGAGCTTCTGGCTTTCCATACTATAAGAAGTGAAAATGTTCAGGACAATCCTTTTGCTTGCTGTGATCAGTGCTTATAAACAACACTGCATGTCCAGGCTAAGGACAAGCCAAATGTGACTCTGCCTTGTGGCTTTCTCTTTTGTGGTTTGAATCTTATGGTTAGAAGTGGGGGAAAATATTTCTTCTGAATTAAACCCATCCTCAGAATCACTCAAAATGCTTTCACCAATTTAAGGGCTTCTGACATTGTAATGTGATGAAAAGTGGCTTCCAGCACATTTTTGTCATGGTTTCAGGATAAAATCCTAATTCATAAATAAGCTGACGTAGTTCATTCACTACACCCATTACACTCACAAGTGCAGTTCAGGAGACCAACTTCTCCCTAGATTTAGGAAGTCTGAAGCCCACAAATGTCAAAGCACTGGCATTTCCAAGGTATTGCTGACAAGGAGGGGGTTTGAGGGGGTCAGAATAGAGCCCAGCTATTAATGACCAAATCAGTGTCTCACTTCCTCCAACTCCTTTCCATAAACTCTTATCCTTAAATAAACCTCCTTACAGCAAGTATAAGGTATCTAGAGCTTCATTGAACCCTAGAACTTCTCCCACGTGACCAGCACTTTTCAAGAAACAGAGTCAGATGAGGAAAAGGAGACAAACAGAGGTACAAAAAAATTCATGCTGATATTTTGGAAGAAAAGTAACAGCAACTATCAAATTTTCCTCCTGTTCTTGCAGATGATACTTTGGTATTGACTTTCTCCATTTGGCTGCCTTGTTGGGTTACACATTAACAAGCTCTCTGTGCCATCCAGCAATGACTGCTGCTGTAGGTTTTGCTGCTTTGCTTCCAGTAAGGTGAGATGCTCAGCTTTTACTCAGTAATTTAGTTAAACATAATGGAGTGAAATCATCCCCGAATATTTACTGCAAGCTAAAAATCTCACCTCAGCTGCATTTACTGAGAGCAATAACGCTATGTGTGTTCCTGTAAGTATAACTGGGTTCCTATACCAGCTCTCAAATTAAGAGAAGAGGAAGAAGATTTGATTGTACTAATCGATCACAGGATTATAAACCACCAGTGTGGAAGGCGGTGAAAATGAAATCATCACTGCAAGGAGTTACAGAGAAAGTCCTTATTTTACAGTAAAGAATGAAAATATTGGGAAATCAGAGAGTACTGCTGACACCTCATTTGGACAGTGGGTACAATTTTGGTCACTCATGTTCATGAGGAATGAAAGCAAAACTGGAACAGATGCAAAAAATGACTGGCAGATGACTGGGGCAATGGAAAAAATGTCATATGAGAGAAACTAAGGGAGACTAACAAAAGCAAGGCTGCCACCTATAAATATACTGGGAAAAGAGGCAGAAATGGGGAAGAAGAGCTACTTAAACCCTAAGTCAACCCTAACAAAAGACAGATGTGTATAAATAAGAAAGGACAAATGTGAGCTAAAAATCAGGAAATGGTTTGTGACCATCTAACTCTAGAGTATCTTCCTAACAAAAGTAGAAAGGAAAAAACATTACACAATTATAAGATCATGGTCGAGTAGTATATGAATGGGACAGGACAGCAGTGCCTGCAGTATGAAACTTTGACAAGCTACTACCATTTCTTACTTCTCACAGAGCTCTCACAACAGAATTAGGCAAACATCTTTGAAAGTTGGACCTGATACCCATCTGCATTGTGAGCATCAGCTCTGACCCTTTTCTTCTCCCAGTGAGCACACACTGCCCCATGAAGTGGGCTTAGGACTGCTCTTAATGTCACCATTTCCCTGCGTAAGCCCAGGGGTCCACATGCCACCAGAGCATTTCCTGCTCATCAGGCCACGATCTGATCATACCCCTGCCCGGGGGGATCAGTCACAACAGCCAGAGTAAAACTCAGAGCTGCCCAAACATACTAAAGGACAGCACAGCTGAAGCCTTACCTTCCACCAGAATTAGACACCTCCTTGTAAGCAAATTAGATGCACATGATACATTCACACTGTAAATCAGAGTTTGAACTTTTGCCATCAAAGCTAACTCTGCTCAGGTTTCAGGTGGTTGGCTCCCAAGATGAAGAAAGCACAGGAGTCTCTTGGTTCACAGATGTGACAAAACTCAAAGCTTGTCCATTATCATGTCTAAAAGTGCTATCCTCAGCTGAAGGTTTTTAATTGTATCAGCAATCTTAATTTGCTAGCCTTCATCAGCCTTTAAATATTTTCCTGGATTCCTGACTGCAGGAAGGAGCAGCTACTTAGTTATTTGTACATACTCCATTAATATTAACAGGAGGATTTTGGGGGACAATATGATTTCTCTAACAGCATAAGACCATGGTGACATCTAAGGCAGAAGACGCAGAATGTTTTGACGGGTGAAGTAAATAAAATATAAAAATCCAAACAAGCAAACAAAAATAAACAACAAAGAAAAGCTACATAGAGGAAAAGGTGTCAATCTGCAGTCCTGTTTGCTTTTGATGTTCTCATGAGTGAAAGGAGCAGGATCACACACTGAATCCTGTCCCAGCTCATGACTGACTCTGGAAAGTGGTATGGTACCCAGAGCCACAGCCCAAACCAATGAACAGGGAAAGCAAGATGCTAAACCCACGGAGAAAAACAGTTATAAAAAAAATTAAGGTATTATTGCAACAAGAGGCATCTGCCAGAAGTAAAAGGAGTGGAACTGAAACACCCAGCTCTCCATCTTATGTAAGATCATGAAGATCTTAAAACGGCTGAGGCTCGGACATGTTGTCAGTATAGCTGAGCACTGTGATGAAAACAGGTGCAAACACCGAATGCCACAGTGACTGATAGATGATGTGCCCAGCTCTGCCCACAGACAGTTGTGGCTCATGGACAGAAGCCTGGAGAGAAAACCATCCACAGCTTTCCCCTATCTTTCCAGCCTGAGCTGCCCACCGTTGTCCCCGAAGATGACAGAAGCTTTTGGCCAAGATACAGAAAACTGACATGCTCCATTCTTCCCTTGCCTGCAGGACTGCTTGTACTCATACTGCCACTGACAGCACTGATTCTGCTGCACGCTCAGAAGCAGGGATTTGGATGCCAACCTTTGCCTGTTTGCAGCAGGGAGATAAGTCACCCCCAAACAGTATTTTCCTGCTGACTGCCACTATCAGGAGACTAAGAACAACGTGCCCATTGCTATCCCACATTGCCCTGTCAGATGGTGCTCACGTGTGCCACAGGATGTGTGACCATGATCTCCTGTCCACTTTATTTCAATAACAGACAAACCCAGGAGATAGTTTTAATGATGTTCCTCCCTTAAACACGTAGCACACTACAGGATGAGGCCACCTCGGCTGCGGTACTGCAGCTGCCTGTGAGGTCATGCTGTGAGATGGATCGGAAAATTTATCTTTTTTTTTTTTACCAGGTTATTTTCAGGATAGGTCAGTTCACTTATCAGCACATCGATCTGGCTCACAGTATGGCTGTACAAGCTGTTGTTTGGCAAGCTGAGGAGAAGCAGCTCCTTTCTCTGGCATTGCCTTCCATTCCCCCCCATGCTGGGAGTTGCAGTGAACTCCCGAACCTTCCCCCTGCTCCTTGGAAACACCAGCCCTCACAGGGTGAGAATCAGCTGTTTGCAAGCAAAAAGCCCTGGGAAGAAGCCACAGTGCAGCAGTGTGGGAGTATCAAAGATCATTAGCAGGAAGAAATAATGTATATTTAATGGTCTATACCATTTGCATATATATTAACTAGAATACTTCAGCCACATCTACATACTGTGCTGGGGAAATATGAAGGGGAACAAGAAGTCCTTCCTCACAAATGGGTGTGCACACTTGCAGGCATGGAGTCTCTGCAAAATACAGCACCTACTGCTGCTTAGTTATTCCAAGCCACACTCAGTGGCTGATTTCCAGTCTGCAGGAGATGTGGGAGAGAAGCCTTGAAAGCAGTATGTCTGGGTGGAACAAAATAATCTGAGACAACCTGTCATCAGCACTGTCTGTCACAAAAGGCCCCATTTGTTATAGATTTTATACTTTTTTCAGGCAGTGCTTTCATCAAACTCAGCTACACAGATTGTAGGGTCCCAGTTGCAGGAGTTTAACAGCTTCTCCTTCCCTCCATTGCATATGTTCTGCATCTTAGCATATATAAAAGCTGTTGAGAAGAAAAAGCAACAACGTTCTCCCGTCTCCACCAGTGTGTTTAGACCATGGTATACAAGATATCCAACACCTTAATGAAACTCAGTCCCAAGAGTCAAAACCTTACTCATGTTGAAGGTAAAAGCAGTCAGAAATTCATGAGATTTTTCATTTCTAAATCAACTACCTGAAAACTTCCATTCTCACCTACATGGCAGACTCACAGCAACACCTACTCCTGATTTGCATCACTGGGTTCAATGTGAAGTAAGTCCCGACTCCTTCACCAGAAGCACCAATGTTTCACGACATGCTGTTGCATTCAGGATCCCAATGTTTGGAACTTCTGGACTACAGAAAGGACTGGGAACAGCAACAGAGACTGAGGACTGTGGTGTCTCCTGTCCTCTGTAAGAAACATTTGGATGAAACCCTCTTCTTGCCTGGGAGCAAGGGGATTAAGAAAGTGAGTAGGAGAGAGAAGTGGACAGACAGAACCACAGAGAGAAGCAGAAAAAGCAGTCAACTATCCTGAAAGTATATTTAGAAGCTAAATTTATTAAAAACCGTGGCATATGAGTAGAGGAGATCTGGGCTCCATGGGAATATGTACTTGTCCGAGTTACCAAGTCTGTCTGCGCATCTCAGCTTTCCAGGCACCCTGCAGCTGGGGCAGCACAGCTAAGCAGTAACTTTCAGGACAAGGAGCTCCAGGGCTGTCCTGCAGTTAATTCCAGTAGAGTTTTAGAGGTCACTGTAAACCTGTTGTACATATAACGAATTACAGTGAATTATATTACGCCTTGTTGTAATAAAGTAATGAATCTCTGAAATTAAATGAAAATAAACCAATTTACAAAGTAGGAGTAAAGAGTTAGGCAATTCCTGTCAGATATTTGTCCAGCCTTGGTTTAGAAACTTCCAGTGATGGAGACCTGACAACCTTTATAAAGCAATCTAGGCCAGCCTCTACAGCTGGAAAGTTAAACTTCCAAGCTCATTATTCTATGCCATGCCTACATCAAGACCTAGGGATAGTTTTTCCCTATTGCAATTACTCTTTAGATAAATAAAAACTGTCACCATTGTGTCCTTGTGAAGGAAGGCATTAAACAATACATGGTTTTATACTTTAAAAATTAATTTTCCATCCATGGTGTAAGATTCATTCTGAAACCTAATAGATGTTATTTTATAGAGACAGTTTCTGTTTCTCTCCCTTATTAGGTACAGATAAAATTTTCTACATCGTATTTAATGGTGTCTTGCTCTTTGGATGAGTGCATTTTGTCTTTCTAAATTATGTTGCTCTCAGACATTGATTGGTTATACAACACCATGCCTTGCAGTTTTCTGCTTTTGTTTATCTATCCTGTGTATTCCTGGGTTGTTAAGAACAGTAATGGGTTAGCAGCCCTGGTATTATTTTCAGTTCAACCACCTAAAGTCAGCTCATCCCCACTCACAGGAGGCAAAAAATCATAACATGAAAGGTCAACAAATTAGACTTAAAGAAAATACACAGAAAGATATTTTCTACCCCTGAGAATATAATCTGTATTTTAGATAAGCAAATACTAAATTATAAACAACATTAAATATAAAACAATTCAGACAGACACAGATGACTTTGGAAGATGCCAGATATGGACATGGCAAGTAACACTCTGTACAGATAATGGTTGTGCCACCATTCCCTCAGGGGTTTTCTACCTCCTTTAAAGGACAAACTCTACAGGGGAAACAAAACCCAATCACTGTCTCTGTTCAGACAGATTTTTCATCTGAAGTCTCCACCAAGGTGACCAACTAATGTTAATCCAGAGGGCATTTTGTGTGATCAACCATTAGCGACGCAATTAACCCATTCACGGTCATCTACTGCTAACACATTTTGGGCATTATGAAGACGGATCGTTCTGAGCTGCTAGTTAAAGGTAAAAAGCTTCTTATCCCACTCCCATAATCATCTGGACTCTGTTAGATGTAATTACTGTCGGGCGATAAGGGAGACTAAAGAAAGGGACAGACTGAAAAATGTCCCCAAGAGCCTCAACTATTTTGGACCTTAATTCCTTAAAGCCCCTTATCATTCTAACAATATTAGCTTTGCCACCAAAGGTGGAACTCATCTGGTGAAACACAGACATTTGCCCTGGAGAAGTCTGAGCTCAGCCATCCTGGGCGCCCTTGGCAGTTGATGGAGCTCAACCCAGTGGAGTCACCGGCTCCTAAATCAGACGCCTAAATCTGGACAGAAGAGGCAAGACCTGGGAATGTTGGTATTTCTCCTTTGATTATACAGGGATTCTCAGGTGACTAGATCAGACTGAAATGTCTCAGCTTCATTAAAACAAATTCTGCCCCGTGAGCCTCCTGAGAACTTCTCACCTTCGATAAAATCCATCACGTTGCAACTCTTGCACATTTTTTGCACTTAAGAGAACAGGATTTGTGTGTGCATCTGGATACACGTGTGCATGGCAGGACAGGAGGAATGATAAATGCACACAGGGCTGGACACAGCAGATACCAATATCCCACAGGGAAGTGCATTTCTTTGCTCTATTTACTAGGAAAGCAGAAATGCTGGCAGGCTCCTTCTGCCACTAGATTTCCTAGCAGCTGCCCAATGGCCATGTTAGTGGCTGGTTAGGGCACTTACAGCCTTCTCTAAATGTTTAATATTTTATTCCTCCCTTGAAGCATCTGGTATAAGTCACTTCTGGAAACAGAACGCTGGACCAGATGGAGCATTAGTCTCTGACATTCTGATCTGGTAATTCCTATGTTAATTTTTACAGCAATTTAGATGGGCATTGGCCACAGGGCCCAATCTGAGTCAATTTATTATATGAAAAGAATGTCCTTTCCCCCCTTTTTCCTTTTCTATTGAAAAGCCTTTTTTTTTTTTTTAATTTTTTTTTTTTATTGCTTATTTTCACAGTGCAGCACCTGGAGAGAAAAAAGAGTCATTGCAGATTTCAGAAGTTAAGAGCTGGGCTCCCACTGCTGCCTCAGATTCAGAATGAAAAGGGGAACATTTTTCACAGTTGTTATATGCAGATTCAGCAGATGTCTTTTCAACTTTTTACAAGCTTAAGTACTGCATGATATGTAGCAGTAAATGCAGTGTTTAGTAGTATTACAGTCACCACCATATAGATGCCTGAAGGTTCCCTTATGAACCTCAGTTGTGGTTCTGTGTAGAGGGACACAGAAAAAAAGATTATATTACAACATGCAACAAGGCTACATTTTTAGAAATGATCAGTAATTCTGAGCATAGCAGGGTCCAGCACAAGCGACCATAAAGGGAACTGATTTTCACTACTTTGCTGAATATCAGATTTCTTTCCATGTTACACTTAAGAATAAAGGCATCCCAAACTACCAGGTCCCATTGAAATGCCACTCAGAGATACAGAAATCTTCTCTAAACTGCACAAAACACAGTCAGGTTATGTTGTGGCCCCACTTAAGGACAGTTTTATTAATCAAGGTCAGCTATGAATAATACTGACAATTTTATAGCCACATAATTTCCTTTAATTAAATGTCCAATTTATACCTAGGTACTTCTCCCTTATGTTGTTTTTGCTTATACATCCTTGTGATGCCAAGCTGTGAAAAATTATATGTTTTACATAATCTTGTCATTGTTCTTTTCTTACATTAACATATTTATTTCAAAAATATAGAACAAACATAAGAATAAAAAAAGTCATGACTGAAGAAGTGTAGTTAGATGGGAGTACTTGCAGACATTTTAGAGATTAGCAGCGCAACAAATTATTAGTTCCCCTAAATATCTGGATCTGGCTAAAGAAACTAATCATATAAAACTGAATCATTAGCCTTTGGCAAACTGCCTCAGTTTCTGTTAGAACAGGCTGGTACAAGTTGAGAAATTGAATGAGGGGGTTTTTATGAATTTTTTTTTTTTAATAGCACAGGAATTTAGATAATTTTTTTCCCACTAATTTTTAGAATCTGGATAAGGCCTGAAAACACCCAGCAGAAATAGACCTGTTGTTTTCCAGTTGAGTTCATGGAGGATTCCTTGTTTCTGTATGGCTGTTTGAAATATGTACTGTGATTGAACCTAGAGGTTGACAGGAAAATTCACATGCCATTTTTTGGCTGGTTTTTGTTCCCTTAAATCACAGTGATGAAATGGCAATGTGGTGACTTTGCCAAAGAGTTTCACAGGGCGGCACCACCAATCACAAATTCATCACTGATTAAATGGAGTTTGCTGCATGAATTTAACTCTGGGGTGGGTTTGTGACAATGAGGCATCACATGGAGTGAGGGGACACAAAGCTGCATTGCTGAGGGTGCCATGAGCTTTCCTTCCCATATGATGCTGTAGAGGTACATCAGAGCACCCTGGAGCAATCAGAAGCAAATGCTACCCTCAGACATGACACCCAGAGCCCAGAGAAGCCAAGCTTTAGCAAAAAGAGGGTCCTGCCATTTCTGTTCACCCTATGAAAGAGGGACTCATTGCTCAGAGAGCTCAGACAGAGCATATTATCTTGCTGAAATGACTCTTTTTCAGCTCACCCCTCACATCTGTGTGGCCTCTCTTTCAGAACAAGCCTTTGCCAGAATTGTTTTTTCTGCTTCACAATAGAAACCAGTTGGACTAAACCCAGTCTTGTGAGAGTGCATCTGCACAGGCAGTCCTGAAAGGGGAATGGCATGTGAGAGACTGTTTATCTCAAAAACATCACTTGGAGAAGTTTTTTCTATTACCTGAATAGCCAAGTGTTTGTTTTACACTGAATTGAGTATTTTTACTGCATTTTTTTTCACATAAAGTATTAAAATAGATTGAGATAAAGGCCTGAAGGAACACAGTCTCATGCAGTAAGTTCACAGACCTCATAGCCCCATACAGGCAATGGAAGTGCCTGGGGACAGGGAAGGATCAGAGAATACAAACACACACAGAGCCTTTATTCATACCATCACAGAACCATAGAATCATTAAGGTTGGAGAAGACCTGCAAGGCCATGACCACTAAGACATATCACAGAGTGCCCTGTCCACTCGTGTTTTGAACACTTCCAGGGATAGTGACTCCGCTGTTTCTCCAGAGAACCTGTTCTAATGGGCTCTTTCCATATCAAGGGGTAGGGAAAAATCAGTTTTAGGACTTTCTGCAAAAAAGGAGATAAATTGATGAGTTGCCTCATTGTGACACACCGTATCTCCCCAAAACCATCCTTGCAGCAGCAACAAATTGCCAGTGCATAGGGAAGAACAACTGGGGCCACAGCAGAGGGGTGTGATGCCTGATGGCAGAAGACAACCTTCCAGGAATGCTGCTCCTGGGGACATCAAAGTCCTGGCTGGGATGTTCTGGGTACTCTCTGAAGGCACAGGACCATACACTGTATGGATGCCTTTACCTGAGCCTTCCCACAGAGATGACACGGAGAGGAGGCTGAGAGAAAAGGAAATTATAAGGAGGGATAGGAAGGCAAGCCTGGAGCTGAAAGATATCAGATAAGAAAGATCCTCTTAGAGCACATCTGAGAAGATTGAAGGCCAGGGAAGAAAGAAACAGAGAATCTCAAGGAAACAGTGACAAAGCAGCCTGGTGAGAAGGATGTGAGTGAGAGAAGGTTATGGGAGCAGGAGGTTGCTGAAAGGCAAAGAGAGGTGCCAAGAGGAATGATACCGGTCCTGACAAAGTGAGGACAAACAGAAGAAATGTTGTTATCTGGGGCAGAGTGGCTCCCAAAATAGAATATGATCTTCTCCCCTCCTTAACATAGGAAATGGCAATTCCTATCTATAGACATTATTTAACGACTTCCACATTTTTTCCTTTTTTTCTCCCTGCTGTCTCCATAAAAACCTTCAACTGCTTGAAGTCACATTAAGCAAGTTCAAGACTATGCTAATATTCACATGGAAAATTCATCACTGGAGTGGGAAGGGCCTAATGCACATTTGTACCATTGCCTTCACCTGCACACTGGGACCAACATTTCTGTGAGATGAGCTACATCCTCTGAGCTAAAGTGCTTGCAAAGGTCATCAAAGTTCAAGGAGCAAAACACTAGTTAGAAAGGCCTGGTTTGGAGGAGTTCTGGCTGTTTTTGCAAGGCAGATGATTTTTATGAACTGATTTCTGGAAGAAATAAACCTTTGAGAAAATCATTAATTCCATTCTGAATACAATGAACAATAAGGGGAAGAAAGAAAAGGCAGCGTCCTGCTGAGTTCTCTGAAAAGGTATACATCTCATTTTTTTATGAAAGACAATATCAGAAGCATTACTGGGCAATTTTTACCACTTTTGTTGATTTTTACAGGTGGCAAAAGATGGATGCAATCTATTCAATAAATAAATAGGATGATTAAAAGGAGTTTCGTTGTTGGATCTCTTGGCCTGTTTGTTTCTTTGAAGATGCCTCTCCTCTGCTACTCCTGGAATTAAGTGAACTAGTACAAGATTTTGGGAGCCTCCTGTGTGTCTACTACAGATAAAACTGAAGTATCACCAATCCAGGCAACTTTCAGTGAGGAAAAAGGATCCTAAGAAAGATCAATTTTGTCTCTGGAAACTTTATCCCACATTGCTCTCCCCCCCATAAGTGATGAGTTTGGGAATGGCCAAAAAAATCATGGGACAACTGCACTCTATTTTGGGCCCCAAATTTACAATGCATGCAAACTATTGCACAAGCAAGTATGTGCTCAGGTTGGATTCAGTTAGGCAAGATCTGGAGCCCAGTAGGACAAGGGCTTCTCCAGAGAGCTCTCCTACCTGCAGAGTCTGACTCACGTGGCCCATGATGCCTAGAGGGAACACCAGAGAGTGATGTTATCCAGAAGGACTAAGTGACTCCCTTCCTCAAAGGGCTCAACACCAGAGATTTGCAGACAGATGAAACACTGACAAATGCCTCGTAGCAATGTGGGCTTATGAAGCCTGGAGATGGGGTGCTGTGATTTCCCCAGCTCAGCTCAGGGCAGTGGCAGAGGCAATGCAAGGTCTAGAACTGAAAAAAAAGGTGAGTCAGAGGAATTTCTAGGGTTGGATACATCCATCAGATGCCAATTGGGACCTCGTGGCAACCACGATGTATCCCATCCACTGAGAAGGAAATAAAACTCTTGTCACTATGGTGGGCTGATGATGATAATAACCTATTTCAAAAATATGGACAGTTAGGAGGAATACAGTCCAAAAATATTCATGTTTATTCAGAAGAACTATGCTAATATAACACTTTCAGTAAAATTAAAAGAAGGGAAAATATGACAGAGAAGCAAAACTTGATGAGCTGATATTAATGGCTCTACCTCTTGTAATGATCAGAGAGGGAACTACCGGGACCAGGAGACCTATTAAGTCTTTGAGAATAAGCAATAATCTCCCTGCGAAAGTGAGAGGTTCAATTAAATAATCTGAATGAGGTTTTGAAAGTTTGGCCAAGGCAGCTTATCTATAGCAGAATGCCTCCAAGCCCCAGTGGAATGTGCTTGGCTAAAAGGTAGCAAATTCCATCAAAATCATTAATGATGTTCCTTTCTGAATTCTGGAGTGTGGGGGATAGCCCTGGGCTCAGGAGGACCAGAGGTGAGATTAGCTGAAAAAAAAAGTACTGAGTCTGTCAGAATAGTCAAGCTTCTAAAAATAACTCTCAGTGTTCTATTCATATGGGTAAATTACTTAATTTCAAGTCCCTTCATGGTTTTCAGCTTCCAGCAAGGCTGGGATTTGCCTTCTGCTGTACAAATGATCCTTGTCTTCAGTCACACACACATGCTTCAGAAAGACACCAGTGAGAAGGCAGCTCTGAAGGGAAATGGAGGCACATTGGACTGCAGATGAGTGACAGGAGAGGGTGTGGAATAACCATGTGGTGTCCTGTCAACAGTCTCTTTGGAAACGCTTATTTATTCTAAAAATAGGTGGGTTTTTTTTTCAAAATTTCATGATTTATTACTTTCTTTTCCTTTTCTTTTTTTTTTTTTTTTCTGAGGTTGAGGTATTAATTGACTGGGTGCAGTTGAACCATGAGTTAGATACATTTAGTAAGTGCTTTTTTTAATCTACTTTTGAAGGTATGCACTTGCATCCCACATCAACCTCTGTACATATTTACCCAGGAACCCCTTACTGTTAGGTCCTTAAATATTTCACCTGACCACTCAATAAACCCAAACGTATAAACTGATTGGCACGATGGCAGATTTCTGATAATTCCTTGAAGTTCGATCTGAGGGAAGAATGTCAGAGCTCATTACACATGCCAGACTATAATCTATTGACTATAGATCTTTAATATTAGCTATAGTTCCTTGTGTTTATTTTTCTCCCTTTAAGTGCAGTTTTTATAAAGGCTTTCCGATGTTCTTCACTAGGCCTAGAGATACAAAAGATGTTGGGGAGGGGGTCTTTTATTCTGTTTGATTTTTTTGCTTTTAAACTACTGCCTTTTGCCCTAAGAATTTCTTTCATTGTCATTAGGATGCAATGAAATCAGGGGCAGCAGGGAATCTCTTTGAGACTGAAGTTTCAAAGAACATTAGGTCTACTGTGCTTATTTTTTGCCTTTTTTTCACAAATAATTGCACAAGTTCTACAGATTTGACAAAAGAAGGCACATTCTCCTATTCAATATCAGAGAATAGTTGTGTGAGTGATTAAAAACTAATCCCTCTTGAGACTGGTTTAAGTCTTGGAAAAGAGTGAACATAGTGAAGAAGAATTGGTTAATAAAACCATTTTAAATAAAGAGAAGCAAAAAAAAAAAAAATTCAGCCAGCAGAAGTGGTACAGAAGTAACCCTGCACCTCAACTCATCAGACGCAAAAACATTCTCATGGCAAGAATAACCTGCATTTCAGGCTGTAGAATAACCTTCCAGTGCATTTCACAAAAAACAACAATTGAAGATATTTACAACAGAACTGGACAAGACATTGCACAGCAGGGGATATAAAAACTGGATAATCTAATAGACATTTTCCAATTCCAGTGCTTGATGGTTTTGGAAGAGGAAAAGAAACAATTGTTTCAGGAAATACAATAGATCTCTTACAATACCAAGCAACACTGCAGCAATTACTAAAGGTCATGACTGTAATTAAACAGCATTATTTATTTTATTGTCAGTGCCTCATTTTCTATTAAGTTAGATACTAACCCAGTTGAGGTAATGGCCACCCTTACCTCTATTTTTTGGATTTTTAGTTTTGTGGGTTTTTTAATCTTTGTGAAACTTTATTGCTGGACATTTGAGTCTCTTTTGCTCATGCAAGGCTTAGAATTTGCACCTTTTCACATAAATGTAATACATAGTAGGTAATATTTTTTGCAATCTCAAGGTTAAAATTAATTTTTAATGCTTGCCTTGTTTTATTTCTAGCTGTATTCATTCATTTTTTCTGTGGAGGCATACTTGTCTGAGTCCTACTTGCTTGTCAAGTCCTCTAAGTCACATTTTGTTAATGTATCTCATCTCCTACTGAAAGTACAGAGCAATATCATGATGCTATTTTCCTCCATTTAAAATCTCTCTTGTTAAGTGTTGGGACAGGGACAGTTTCCACTCGATGACATGTGCATACTCATTAGTAGACTTTACTGTATTATTTTGTCCAATACTACTTTTGACTATCACATTTATGCTACTTTTGTTAGGGGTCTTGATTTCCAACTCTATACTGTTTTTTTTTCCCCCTTTGTTTCCCTAAGGTTTACTTGCAGATGTACGTGGAGTTTTGCCCTCCTGCTCCAAAGGCAATTTCTGGATATGACCTTCACATCCTCAATTTCCCACTAAAGGCTGATGAAAAGTCATTAAAAATTCCCTGTGAAGAAAAGCCTGAGCTAGCATGGAAAACAGCAAGAAAAGGAATGGGATGTCTGGAGCCCACAAGTTCTACAATGTGAGACTTGTAAACCACATGGCTCCACACTGCCAAGGCACCCACTGTTCTGCTCCAGCCCAGCAGCAGGGCTTCTAAGGAGGCTGTCAGAGGGATGTTCCTGCTCTGCTTTTGGACTTTGGAGCTTATCTCAGTCTTCCTTGTGAATTTAGCCAGCAGTGATTTACAAGTAAAACTGATCCAAAATGTTTTCTAAGTGGTCTCCAGCCACAGTGTATTTTAGGTTTGTGATCTCCATGTATTAAAAAAAACCTCATAATTTGGGACAGCCAGAGGTGCTGGAATACTGAATTCGCAGGGACTTGGCTGCAGGGACAAAAAGGTCAGCAGAGAGCACAGAGGAAAAGATCCAAAAATGTCAGAGACAATGAGATAAGGAGAGAGATGAGGCTGGAGAGAGGCAGAAACACACTCAGACAGTTCAGCCTTGGAGCCAGGCAAAGCTGAGGATGGAGAGTTCCAGGTTACAGTTCTCTAGAACAGCCTGACAGGGTGATCTTAGACAATTTCCCCCTTTATTTTATGAAAAAGGAGAAAATCCTACACTGCCATGGGTTTGGTGGGGATAAGGCACTGTGACACTCAGATGAGCAGCACCCCAGACATGCAATTGGGAATCTCTCGTTAACTGTTGGGCTGTGCTCCTTCTGGACCAGACAGGAGAACTGCACACTTACCAGCACAGCAGCACCAGCAGCATTACACAGCTTTTAGTTACATCAAACATTGCAAATATGATGACTATTATTCTAAGCTATAGAAATGCCTCCCCTGTTTCAAATGTTTATCTCAGCTAAACAGAACGCTTTGAAGTCTTTGAATCCCAATTTCTCAGCTAAACTACGGAGACTTTCAAAGACATCCAGGGACTCAGGAAAGGGGAGAAAATGACAGATCTGAGTCTCCTCTCTGCTTTTCAGCATTCACCCAGTGCAACAGATTTAAGCAAATTTCAGGATCCAGGACAGCTCAAGAGTTCAATTTCTGCAACTTGAAATTCCAATGCGTTGCCCTTCTATTTCCTATCTGCATTTCAAATTGTATTTACCAAGTACTTCAAATTTTTCTTTATAACAGGTTATTAATCTGACACAGGATTTTGCAATACTTGTGCATTCAAATTCCTGCATAGTTTAGCAGATACATCTGACCTTGCTATTATCCTTCCTTTAGGAGATTTATACAGCATTCCTGCTTTGGAAAGATCATTAATTAGCATGCCAATAGAAAAAATGAAATTGCCTGCCATCTCCTATGTAAATGCTTCCCCATCTGTTCCTTTCTCATTTTCACTGCACAGACTCTACCAAAGGTAGCTTTAGTTTTTATATTGCTCTTAGAAAATAGTGCATTTGTTGTTGGGCAATTTAAATCTGTTAAATTGCATTGCAATGTGAAATGTGGCTCTATTAAAGTAATATATAGATTCATGCAGTGTCTCAGAAGCTGAGCCGACTTCCAGCAAATTTGGTGGTTGTCCTTTCCTTAATGGCAATAATTCAGTTTTAGATCAAAAGGAACACAGTTTTATATTTTTGCATCTAAGACTGCTATTAATAATAGTTTTAAAAAAAATCTCCAGTTATTAATTAAAAACAACTTAAAACAGGATTCCAGTAACAACCCAGTGAACTCTACTGGAGTTTCCATGTGGTACTGTAACACCCTCCACAGCTCTTAGTTCAGCTTTTTCTTGATCAAAAAGCATCTATATTCTTACCTGAAGGGAGGTTATAGCCAGGTGGGGGTTGGTCTCTTCTCCCAGGCAACCAACAATAGGACAAGGGGACATGGGCTCAAGCTCTGCCAGGGGAGGTTTAGGTTAGATGTTAGGAAGAAATTCTTTACAGAGAGGGTAATCAGGCATTGGAACAGCCTGCCCAGAGAGGTGGTGGATTCACCATCCCTGGAGGTTTTTAAGCAGAGATTGGATGTGGCCCTTAGTGCCATGATATAGTAATTGGAGTTGGATCAGGGGTTGGACTTGATCTTTTCCAACCCAGTCTATTCTATGATTCCATGATTCTATGAAGATTTAGTTTTTTTCTAAAATTATGTCAAAGATGTTCAGAACACTGGAAGTGCTCAGGGTCAGGCTGGATCAGGCCCTGAGTATCCTGGTCAGTGCAAGATGTCCCTGCCTGTGGTGGGGGATTGGAACTTAATGATCCTTAAGGTCCTTTCACACCAAAAACATTCTATGATTCCATGATGATTCTGTGATTATTTAGAGACTATTGCTATTTTAGTAAATGTTCCACAAAACTTGGCAACTTTATGGAGAAAAAATATAAATCCCTATATTTTTATCTGAATTATTGAATAGCTCAGGAGTAAATTATTTAAGGGGAGTCCAAATTAGTTATACTTGGCAGTACTGCTAAGGGGGTAATGGAACTTTGGTGTTCAGCTGCCTCCCATCCCAGGTGTTTTGGACTACCTCATGATATACAGTGGCAACAGCTTCTCATGGCCTTGGCTCTTAAAGCAAAGAGAGCATCAGAAATGCTGGCTCACCTCAGCCCCCGGTGGGGCACTTCTGATGTGGATTATTTGATGGGCCTCACTTACTACATTACAGCCAAGAAGGGGGTCTAGCACAATGAACAGATTCCTTTTTGGACAAAACCAGATGGACAGACCCACTCCCAGAGTGCACATAATGCTCTTCAGCCATTAGGGACAGCACAGAGGTCCAAACCAATGGACTGTGAAGTCCTCCAATATGAACTGAGCTCTTGTTCCCCAACATTATGCTCTCAAACCAATAAGAGCTCACACAACACCCAGAAGAGCCTCTTCTGCCAAATGTGTCCATACCCATCCCTAATTTGTGGCCTCCACCGGCCCATATGGGCATCTGCAAGTCCATTACTCCACAGCTCTCGCCCACCCAGAGTGTAGCAGACAGAAGAGTTCATGTTTCCCCTTCTCTGTGCTCTACCCTCAGCTATTTCCAAGTAAACTTCTGAACCAAATGCTTGTTCACCCCATGCTGCCTCCTGAATCTTCTGCTGGTCAGAGACATGATCAGGTCACAATTAAATGTGAGACAAGCTCTATCACTATCCACACTTATGTGCACAGGAGATGGCCATCACTAAAGCAAAATTATTTTGATTGATTATCAATCAGTACTTTGCGTTTCCTTTAAAAAGCAGAGATAATTTTCAGGGGCATGGAACCAAGGGGGCCAACCCAGGATGGCAACACCTATTACATTTAAAGGCAATGATTTTCAACTAGAACATTTTCATCTATATTTCTGATCTGGAAGCCCAAGATTTTGACTACCTGACTACTCATCACTTCCCTCCTGGGCAGTGAAGTCTTACATTATCAACACTGCATGTTGCAGTGTGACTGTGTGCTGTGTCTTTGCTTTGTATGTCCTCTTCGTTGAACACAAGTGAGCAGGAAGCTGTTTTCAACTTGCAGTAAAGTTTTGCATCACATTTCCAATGAATTTTCTGGACGAGGAATTTAAAAATGTAATTAGCCAAATATACAACCAAGTTGTCTTACTCATAAATATCAAACAGCAACATAAAAGAAGCATATGCTGTTGTTTTCCAACTGGGTGCCAGACGGCAATCCTAAGATTCCGCGTTAGAGTGAGCTGGGAATACACCACCACTCCAATAACTTTTTCTTTGCAGTATGAAACACAATTTCCAGAAAAATCAACATTTAACATCGAAGACTTCCACTCACATATATCAGTTTTTCTTATCTGCATTACTGAAAGAGGACATTTTTCTTTGTCAAGATGAAGGCAAACACCTTCATTTGGATTAACTACACCCTGGCTTGTCCTCATCCTGACGGGATGGCATAGATCAGATGCCCAGTATTCCCATTTTCATTACAGACCTGGTTCTCAGGTCTCTCACACTCTTGTCTGTGGTTGGTACAACACAACACCCACTCAGCACAACACCCATGCATGTGTCCTGTCTTCACCAAGGACCTGTCTGGGTGCAGGATGGAGCACCTGGCCTCTAAACAGCATGGTCAATAACAGGTTTGAATTTTAACAACATACCTAAGTACTTAAGTGTCTGAAACAAAACTGATTTAAAGACACTGAGATATTTTCCTTTATCCAAACAAAATGTCTTGTATGTGAAATCAGAGATACCAGAGATTCTGATTTTCTGGCTGAGTGTACATCACTGATGAGGGAATGGGAAGATTCTCTGGTGTTTATAATTCCAGATACTGCAGGATGTCTTGCTAGATGACAAATTGCAGCATTCGACCCAGAGACAGTTAAAATAAAAAAATAAAAAGAAGTTACATGATCCCATTGTCTTTTGTGAATTTAAATCTTAAAAAAAATAGGAATTTGCAAAGCACTACATGTCAAAATAAGGAAAAAACAGGAACCACAAATAATCTGTAAGGAAACACTCATAATTTTTTTTTTTCATGACGTTTACAATGTGACTGAGCCTATTCTAGGGTGACATGTGGAAAACACAGAGACAAGACTTCCAACCTTTGACTATAAACCTGAAACCTCCTGGACAGCCAGACTGCCTTGGTTGGTAGCTGGCTCATTAGGCTACTCCCTATCACACTATCTGAACACAAATTTAAGTTCTTTAAATTACTGGGAAGAGTGATGGATTTGGATTGTTTAGTCACCACAATACTAACATCCCCATGTATTAATAACAGTTCGATGATTTCAAGTTTCCTGCCATTTGGAACCTGCTGTAGCATTTGTGTGCTGCTCTGTTTGCCTTTCCCTGTGCAATCTCTGCCTCTTCTTGCAGGTATAATTTTCCCAAAAGTTTAATATATCATTCAAGTTCATTTTTAACTTCTTTAAAGCCCTGGTTTTCCAGACTGAAGGGGGGAGTTCTGCCAGTTCCATACACAGACAATGTCACTCCAGGTTTCTTGTCTTTCTTATCAATGTTACAAGGAAAGCACTTTCTGCTGCTGTTCATTGTCATTGCTTTCCTTAAGTGTTTAATCATGTCCATTTCATTTTCTCCCCTCCACAGACACGGTGTTTTGTTTTGAATAAGAATGCCCAGCAGAGAGTCTTCGTTAATTCAACTGCATTTCAAAAAAGGGCTTCATATTTCAACTTCAGTCCCTCCAGCCAAAGGCAATGCTGGGAACTTCAAAGAAGTACCTATTTAAGTTCTTAAGAATAACCTTCACCTAATGTTCCCTCCCATTTCTCCCTAACAAAGCAAAGAAGGAAACATTTTCAGTTTGCAGTGAACAAAATTATGTTGCTATGATAAGCTCATCAGAAAATGAATCTGCATTTCTAGCATAGTTTTGTTCTGGATTTCCTTGATTTTCTGAAGTCCTTTACTTGGGGAACAGAGAAAGTCTGACCTCCCAACCCTTCTGAGCTGGCTGCAGCCATGACATGCCCCTGATAGTCTACACCATTCATGGTGACTGTGAACATTCATTCTGCATGCAGAGATGCAAATGTGTTGGGACATCACTCTTTAACACACCAATGTAAACCTTCACTTTCCTTTTCTCTCCCGAAAACATAAGCCTGGAATCCTCTATACCATGAAGCAGCCTGCTTTCAACACCTTGCTCCCAACAAATAAAACAAATAGGGATGAAGTCACTGAACTTTCTGTGTTCTAAGTAGAAACTGATTAGTCATATGTGCCAATGAACAGGGAACATGAAGTAATCTCAGATGGTGTTGACAGAGTCTCCAGAGTATCTCCAGAATCACCGCAGTGGCAATCACAACACCTCATGTCTCGCTGTGAGCCCATCCGTTCAGCTCTCGTGAGATACTACAGTAGCCCTGGAGGGAGATATCGGATCTGTGGTGCTGCTACAGCAGAATGAGGACGCTTGTGGTGTTTTGTGCCACCCGCTCTCCTAGATTGATTTCTGCATGTCTCATGAAGACAGAGCCGAGCATTCAAAGATACCAGAGCAGTACAGTGGCACCTTTCCTTCATAACTGCACAGTGATTTTGTAGGTCAGGAGTAAAAATGAGTTCTCCTGGATATTTTTGATACATATACAAATAGCATTGTATAGTGTCTTATACAAATAAGTCACATATTTTATATCTTATATTTTATAGATGATTTCTTTATTCTCTTACCAAATGTTTGCATTTGGAGCGAAAGATTGTGTTTCCAGAGCAGCACAGCACAAGCACCAGCCTAATTTTCAGTTAAATGTGACTCTAACACATACATACAAGAAAGCCAGGGCCATTTTGGCTGACACCAGAGACTGAACTGCAGCATCTGAGACCTGAAGACTTCCCCTGAGTTAATGCACGCCCTCCATGTAAGAGAACATCCTTCAACAAATTCGTGTGCAGCTTGACCACAGAAGAGGACACATTATCATCTCTGACTCATCCATTACAGCAGCAGACACCAAAAAGATCATCTTCTGCATAGAAAGTACAGGAGTCATTCGTGTGTCTCTGATCTAATTCTACACACTGAAACCTGCTGAGGAAAGACTAAGATCACCTCCACTATTATATAACATGTTGAGGAAAGAGTAGGTTCATCTCTGCTTTTATTTAACAGGTTGGGGAAGCAGCCATAGTGGCCAAGACATCAGTTTTAAGCTACACCCAAAAGCCATAGCTGAGAAAGGACACTGCAAGGAATAGACACTGCCAGCTCTGCATGCCTTGCTCTGCCCTCCCCTGCCAGACTCATTGATTCTCCAGCCCCTGTCTGACCTTCCCTTGCTGAGAAGACCCACTTTGGCTCCTCCCCAACATACCCGCTCTAACAGGACTCCACAGCCACCACCTGCTTAAAACAAGGGATGCATCACTTCAGGACGGATTCAGAAATTATCTAACAATGTATAAAGATAGCTTCTATGCCTCAAAAGTGCATTTCTAGAATTCCCAAGCACCTACCAATTCAAATGGCCATTTACATAAGTGCCACAGGGTAGCGCGACATAAAACCACTGACATTTTTTTCCTGCCTTCAAAACTACCTCAGAGGCTTTAGAAATTCACCTGCCTGTCTCACATTCAAAGAAAATAATCTCACAGGTTTAAACGTTGTACTTAAGCTGAGAACTGTGTTTTATTTCCCCTTTGAATGGAAACAATAGATGCCAGAGGAAGGAGCCTGTCAATGTGACATCGCAAACCCTCCTCTTGCCTGCATTTGAAGGACAACCAGAAACAGCTTGGTCCCTTGCTGACCTCAATACCCACAGTCTGAAAAGAATAATCACAGCTCTCAAAGCAGACCAAACAGCTGAACAACAAAGCACCTAGAAAGTATAAAGTCAAACTCTTTTCAGAATGGCCATGTGCAAATCAAAAGTCTTTGATGCTCACAGTGATGTTTAAATTCACTTAAGCATTTCAGGCATTAGATTTCAACTTCCATGAGTGGGAAATACTAAATAACTGTTCGACATCACCTCAGAGTCCCTGAATCCCTTACAAGACTCACTGTCCACCTCACTGCAGAACTGCAATGAATATGGGATGAGGGGGCTCAGTCCACCATAAGCACCATCAAAAAAGCTGTTGATTTTAAACTGAACTGAGTTCAGGAAATGTTGTAGTTTCCCTCAAATCACCACTGCCTAGAAAAAGTAGAAAAATCAATACAGAACTGGTAGGATCCTACATTAACTACTGTATCCTTCAGATGCTCCAAGGAAGACACTTTTCTTGTTCTTTACACTTTTTATTATGCAAATGTGCTATTATTTAGCAGACTGATAGTTCTGCAAACAAGCTACTCATTCAAAAAAATGCAATTACTTACAGAATAGATAATTAACGAGCCTTATAATTTTGCCCACAGCCCTTTCTGAAATTGGAGCCTGTGGACTAGTTGTCATGTAAATATCTATCAGGAGGCACTACTTGCCATTAAGTTCACCCATTAAAAAAAATATATATATTAATAAAAAAATCAGAGGACTAGAGAAGAACAAAGGGACATGGGACAAAGTGACTTCCCAAGAATACCTGCAGAGCACATACTTCCTGCAACCTAAACCTTCGTCTTCACTGCATCTTTTCTTCATACCCTATGTAAATATGCATTCTAGATTTTGAGCAGTTCTTTCACTCTAACATCATTATTGGTAACTGTTGAGAAGCCCAGAGCACAATCTGTTCCTATTGAACTTTCCTTAATTATCCCTAGATGTAGTCCTAATGGATTGCCTGAAAGTGTCAGCAAAAATGAGAGAGAAGACTGCGGTTCAGTGAGGTTAAACTTAAATTAAAATCTTGGCATTTATAAAGGATCTGAGACAGACAGAAAGGTTTATTCTTTCCTGGTTTTACACTTTTTCATTAAACATGGCTTGAAAAGCACCTTGCCCAACCTCTAAGTTCCTCATTCACTCACTTTTCAGGCTGAACCGAGCTTGCAAGAAAGGCAGCAAACAGTTCAGGACACAGCAGAAAGCCAGTTGCCGCTTACCAGGGCAATTTAAGGATGAGCAGAAGTTTCCCCTCTCTCCAAAAGCCTTCCAAGCCTCACAATGAAAGGTCTGAGGAGCAGCCACAACAATGTGGTGCACAGAGTAGTGGGATAGGAGTGCCTGCTTGTTTGCAAAGTGAGAAGGAAAAAAGGATGAAGAAAGAGGGTTTCTGAGAAGCAGCAGAACTGTGACTGATGGAAGCTGAGATCCAAAATTGTGGAGTCTTGCTGTGGAGTCAGTAATTCTCAGTCATCTGCAGACATTTTTATAGCTAGAAAAATGCATCCTAAACAGGTTAAACTACCCACTGAGACACAAGGAAGCACTTCTTGAAATAGGGATAGCTCATTTTCTCTCTTAAACCTGTTACTTCACTCTCTCTCTTTTACCTGTTACTTACTCTTAGACCTGGAGTCTAATCCATATTTAATATTTTACCAAACCTGGTAGAAATAATGCTTTCCTGCCTCATATCCCTGGGCAGAGTTGAGATTAGTGAGGTTGCTCTCACATTTATTTTATTAGCATGAAGTAGCATTGCACCTCTCGTTTGGAGGTGCTGTTTCTTGCTGCAAGGGTTTTGAAGAAAACCTAAAATGTGTCAGCTAAGCAAAAACACTGAATTCCTCCTCAATATATAGATGGCTGTGAAACAACAGAGTAGGAGGAAGAGCAATATCTGTTCTGGTCTCCTCAATGGATTCTCAGCCACGAAATTTATATAAACCCCAAACTGGACAATCATTTCATTAACTGTTTCCCTGTTGATGAATTTTACATGGAAACAGCAAGAAGAATTATAATAGAGCACACAAATCCCTCACAGGAGTTTTTTGGATCAAATACCCTGTGTATTGCCTCTTCCACTGCGACAACCTCCACAAGGCTCTAATGAACTGCATATGTAGAGTCTCATGCGATGTTAAAATCAAAAAAGGTAGAGAGGATTACACAGCATTTAGTGTGGGATTTGGCCTGAAGAGTGATATCGGTGTGACCACATAAACCACAATTCCAGCTTCCCAATAGAGACCATGGAGATGCAGTCAATGAAGTTAATGGAGTTCTGGGCACAGTTCAATTGATGAGACATAGATTTCTGTCTTGGGGTGATTTGAATTCTTCTGACTCCACTAATTTAATCAACAACCTCCTTTATCATGGGAACTTAGTGGGTTGGCTTATGTTTAGATATCTACTGTTTAGGTCCCATCCTTAGGGTCCGTTTCAGTTGCCTAACTGCAGATGATGGCACCATCCAAGAAGCAATAAGATACCAGCAGAGTTCCAGCTGTCTCCTGTGAAGGGTTTATTTTTTGGAAGATGGACTTTACTGTTCACTTGCATTGTTAAAATATCCCATGATATTCCTAGTTCATTAGTATCAAAATCATCTGTTTGCTAATTAATTAAAAAAACTAACAAACAACAAAAAACCAAGGAAGTTTTCATCACTCTTGGAGCTGTAGCCAAATGTTCTCCACTGGGTGGAGTAAAACCAAAACTCAAATTTTCAGTCCTGCTTCTCTGTGAAGCACCAGTCAATTCCAGGGGAGGTCAGTGTCAGGATTCATTGACTGAAGCATCAAAGAAAGTTGTGTAGTCACTTTTACTCTGTGTTGTACCTGTTTTGTACCTGTATTGTTGCATAATTGGTACTGCTCACCTTTGTGAATCAGCTGTGCTGTTCTCTTCGTATGAGCTGAAGTGCTATTTGTTACATAAAGATCTATGTAATTGACTCTCAAACTATAATCTGAAACATGCAAATGGTCTGACAGGTAATGCTCCATGTTTCATCCTAAATCTGTCAGACAAAGGCTGTTGATAGGCTTCTACTGGAGAAGTACGGTTTGTCAGTAATCCCTAACTTTGAAAAACTGCTGCCCTTTTCTTAATCCTTATAGAAAAGCAAAAAAAAAAAAAAACAACACCAAAAACTCTTTCCTATGTTTGCTCAGCAACTGAGGAAGAGAACTGGGCTTTTTTAAAGATTTTTATTTCTATAAATAGTGCTCTACATCAAGAAAGAGTTAGGTAATGTGGTAACATCAATGGTCAAGGAAAACACATGGAACAAAAGCTCAATGATTATGAATATTAGCAAAGGTAGGTTCATTAAAAGACCTATTGAATGACTATAAGGAATTGTATCCACACATAGAATAGTGAGTTTAATCTGAGTTTTGCTGTTTTGGGGTTTTTTTTACTGTTTTATTGTATTCTGTAGGTAATGCTCTGGTCAGATGCAGTTTTTCTTGAAACATCTATAGATAAAACATATTTTATCTGGTTGCAATGACATTGCTGCTCTCTATCTCTCTGCTTTGTCTGGAGATGTGCCCAAGAAATGTCACCACATCATTTGTAATGATACATGGTCACATAAACTCCAGTGTCCTGAAGCTTATCCTTTACAATAGTATATGTGGTCATTAAAGATCCTGGAACAAACAGCATAGTCAGTGCCTATGCCTCTGAAAAACAGGCATCTTTTACTGGGTATCCCACTGCTTTATTTGAGCTTGTTATTTCTGAAAAAAAACCTGACCTTCAGTGGCTCCCACTGGGCCTCAGAATTAGAGGTTATTTTAAAAACCACTTGTTCTTTTCTTGCCACAGAACAAGTGATGCTCTGCTTTCACTTATTTGCCTAACCAAGGTGGGGAGATCAGGTACACAGTGAATAGAAAGACAATATGTGGAGAAAAATTAAACGTCTTGGAAAAAAATGAAAGAAAATGCAAATTTCCCAGGTAATGGTTTGATTTATGCTTGCAGACCTACTGTCAAGGGCTGCTGCCTGTACATTATTTTCTTCTCCTGAGAATTGCCTCATTTCTTCTGTGGGACTTCCCAGGATCAGAAGTTTCCACCTGGGTAGAAGCAGGAAGCAAACTCACACCATTTGTAACTGGTATGGGCCAGGTTAACTTCAGTGTGCTCTGCATTATTCCATTGCATTAGGAATATGGAAGATGTTGGAAACTCATAAATCAGAATCTGTACAAAGGGATGCGACAAAAATACATTCCACCTTTGGAAGTGCAGAGATTATATAGCTCCCTTTTATGTTTGTTTCAGAGTTATCACTTTGAAAATGAAACTAGAGGAAGGTGCTACGTGAGTGAATCGCTTTGAGAGCAGCACTTTTCTATATCCTAACAAACAAGCCCATCAAGAAACCATCAAGAAGAAAGGCATCACTTGAAAGAAGATGAAAGTATGATAAATAACTTTGACTTCCTCATAAATTTTTATGCTTAGTAAAGTGCCAGAACTGTCGCCAAAATATTTTAGAAAACCATTATTTCCATTTAGTTTAATTACATGCCCTACATAATTGAGAGAATTAACTGCCTAGTTCCAGATGGCATGTGAAATGTATTGGCTTTTATATTAGAAAGAGTGATTGTTAAACTATACTGATTTTTAATGAACTCCTCAGATATGGAAAGTAAAATTGTTAGTAATGGTGGCACTTTTTCTATAAAGAAAATCCAATTCACATGAGAAAAGAATAAAGTCAAGGGCCTACCAGCCTAAAAAAACCCCACTCAATCAAAATACAGTAAATAAAAATAAAAGTCTTAATTGCAGATTATTTTTCTTTATAGGTTCAGTTGAGGTGGTAACTCCTCAGAGAAAGCAACTAAAGTAACAGCTACTTCCCTACAAGGTGAGCACTGAAATCACAAATGGTGATTTCAGAAGCCCTTTTTTGTCCCTCAGGATGACTATGGGCAGGCAGGCTGGGGCTGAGGACCAGGCTGAGGAGACACAACTAGGGCAAGCTGGTTTCCTGATCTTCAGCCACAGGGAAAAGTTCTCTGAGCAACCACAGTGAAATGCTCTGGGACAAACTGTGTTCTGCAATGACGTTTAGTTAGGTCTACATGGAAAACTATTGGAAGTGAAGACTACTTCACAGCTAGAAAATGCCTAGCATGCTCTGGGGTGCTATGAAATAAAATTGAAATTGCTGCAAGGACAATTTGATTCTTCATTTTCTTACTTCTCCTCCTCGAAAAGGGAGTTTGTTGTGTTACTAATGCTGTCCTTGATCTCCTGGTAATGTCACTTTTGCCACTGCATCTCTTCAAGGGTGGGGAGCAAAGTGTCTTTAAATAACAGTTTACTCATAAAGAGGAACAGGCTGGAGGAGGTGGCCAGGCTCACTAGCAAGGGCAGAAGTAATTAATGATGTGGAATACCAGAGGTGAAAACAAATCTGTCGCTGATGAAGGCAGGTCTTCCCCTTCAAAAGAGGAAAGACTTTAGCTCTCCATCTCCTTATCCTTGATGTGATTGGGAGGCTGTTCTCAGAGCCACAGCTTCCCTGCAGCTCCCTAAATTTGGCACCTGACATGGGCAGGGTAAATGCCCAGACCCACATGTGTGTACCGTGGGGTGCAAACAAGACTAAGAATCCCACAGATCCTCCAGGAAATCTGTGCCTGATTGTTGGGGGCTGCCATCATATGGTGGTGGGACACTGGGGGAGGGATTCAATGTGCAAATTAAAATACCTAAAATTAAGGTCTTACAGTAGCCTGAAAATCATCTTCATTTCTCTAGGCACAATTGACTGTGTTGGCTAGATATGCACAGGATGTAATGGGAATTTAGGCAGTCCTGCAAACACTTATATTTAGGTGTCTTAATCTGTGAATTTAAACCCCCTCCAGCACCTACTATATATTATCAAATGGGCTGGTACACATATGGCATGGAGTGGCTGTTCAGGGCAGGCAGCCAGGAAGACAGCAGTGACCAGAAAACTGCCCTGTTCCCCCATTCCTATTAAAATCCTGTATGAAAATAATAATATTTAAAAAAAAGCAGTGTTTAAAATACCTGTGCATAAAAGGACAAAACATTTTTTGTCCATCCACATCATTACATGGAAAAGATACACCACCATATTTAGTTCAACTACAAACCAGAATCACCTACTTAGCATTTCTTTCTCTAAAACATTAGCTCTTAGGCCACTGCAAAGGTGCTGTACTGCATCTGTAATTTTCTTCCTTGATTTTGGTTTTCCTCAATATTTTTTAAACTCTATGTCTCTGTTGGAAATCATCGGGTGAATACAGGGATGTCAGAGGGAAGTTTAATGACCTCTACATGCAGGAATTAAGATGGGATAGTCCTTTGTGGCTTTAAGATCTATAAATGTGATTATATTCATGGTGAATCTTATGGTCAGCTACAGCATGGGGAGGAAGAAGTTGACATACTGTTTGCTACTTACAAAACCAGTTGACTTTGAGGTTAATTCTTTTATATGTAATCGGATCAAAGGTGTTTCCTCTTATCTTCCAAAATGCCTCTGTTTACTTTCAGGACAATCTACATCTGCAAGCTGCAAAATGGATTTGATGCTTATGTACCATTTTTGACAGAAAATCTCCTGTCCCACTTCTCAGACATTCTTACAGAAATGTAAAGTGAATATTCAGAGAATGCCTTAAGTCAACAGGATTAAGGGCTGTCAAGTGCACTGCTTAGTAGGTAAAAGTCCTATCTACGTGCCAAGGATTTTATTGTACTTTCATGAGAGTATTTGCAGTGGCAGTTAGGGATGTCTCTGGGGTTTAGCTTTTTTTCTCTTTAATGACAGATAGGGAGGTAAAATAACTGCCAGTTGGAATAAGAAATTGAACTCCTGCCTCCCCAGCTCTCTACTGTCAGTTTAATTGAGTTCATTGCATAACCTTTAATCTGAAATCCTTTACACTTAACAGTGCATTATTTTGCTAACCCTTTAATTATCAGTGTCTACAAGTGCTGGTGACTCGAACGCCATGATCAGGCATCACACTGGTGCCTTGGGAAAACCACTACAGTGCAGGGAAATCTGTGACTAGGAAAGAGGAGAGGAAAGATGGGAAGGTGAAGCACAGAACAAACTTGACTTCTGGGTATAGAAGAGCTAAAGGAGGCCGGGGATATCAGGGAAGCAAAAGAATGTGGCAGCCACCAAGGACGACTAAGCACTCAGAAAACTGGGCAGTGCTGGAGAAACAGGCAGAAAAGAGGTAAAAATAAATAAGATATAGAAATCAAGAGCAAGAAGCTGATAAGGACAAGCATGGTAGGCTTTAATAAACCCCACCGTGTTGGGGTGGTACAAACATAAAAGGCAAATACTGAAGCCTCTGTCCCAGTGAGACAAAAATCTGCCTTTAATTAAGACACTTGTACAGGAGTATGGAAAGTGCCTTCTGCACTTCGATATTCTGCAGCCTAAGAAGAGTGAGTGATGAACTAAGACTCAGAGTGGAGTCTTTTCTGCTGGAAAGAGACATAATAAACTAATCTTGAAAAACCTCAACAGATAAAAAAAAAAAAGAAAAAAAAATTAAAGAAAAAAACCACAACAAGCAAAAAAAAAAAAATCCACTAAAAAGTTTCCAATATAACTAGTGAGTATTTTAAAAAACCATATATTCAGTGTTAATTTTCAGACAAAAGTTAGGATTTTAAAAATATTTATATTTATTCAATTACTATTGCCATTAGATTATTATTAATTAAAATAATTACTTATTAATAATTTTAATAGAATTGTTGGCTGTTATTATTATTATCAGACTTAGATCTATTTATCAAGATTTACCTTTATTTAGATATTTAGATTTTAGAAAATATCTAGAAAAATCATAGTGAAATAGAAAGTTTCCTTTTTTCCCCCACTCTCTTCCCTCATCTTTCATGTTTCTCCTGTCTTTGTTTCTTTCTCTCCCTCCTTATTTTACAGTAAATCTGAAAGAAAGGAAAAAGGCACAAACCAACGTTTTCTCACCTCTAGAGAGGTGACAGTGGAGAGAAAGGAAAGAAGACCGTAAGAGTGGAACAAAAATGCTGTGGCTAGTTTTGAAAAGGCATAAAACTTTATGATCAACTCAAGTAAAAAGAATGGGAAACGGAGGGGAAGAGAGAGAATTTCTTCTCCACAACAAATGCAAGTCAATTCCTTTATGTTTTCAGTCTGTATGATCTATTACCCTATTTGGAGAAAAAAATAAGGCTTAATTTATTAATAAAAGATAGCAAGTATGCTAATATTATATCTGTGTTTTATTAACATGAAGAAGTGCAATTGCATATCTTATGACTTACTCAACATCAAAGAGTAATTTTGAATGGTGGATTATGTACTGAATGTTTCTACCTCCATCCAAAAGGCCAGTTTGCTTGTAGATAAGGAATAATGCACCAGACAATTGATGGAGCTTTTAGAGGATACAATAACAAGGAAGGATTGCATTGACTAGGCCCCATTCAGACTCTGAAAGAGTTTATAAAGTAGTGCTGGGCTGTGAAAGAACGGGGGAAAAAAAATCACAGGTCCCAATCTCTGCTGAATGTTGCATACATATGGAAAAAGCTGGGGGAAGGAGGATTTAACAAGGTCTCCTGGCCTGAAAGTGCTTATGTCCTAATCAGAGAAAACACAGAAAGTCACCAGGAGAAATGTGAGGTCTCAGAGTCCAGCTCTCCTGGGCAGGGACCATCTGTCTGTTCTATGTTTGTACAGAACCAAACCTGGTGGGATCTTTGTCAAAAAACTTTAAAAATAATATTGGTTTTCAGTTGAAGGTAATTTAGAGGCTGTATTTTGGGAATATAGATAAGTGAACAGTGACCTTGACTGCTTTATTAAGATAGCATTCCCATGGACTAATGGTTCTGGCAGCCAAGATTTTCCTGTTCTGGAAACATCTGCATTTAACCAAAGGACATACCATTTACTGGGACTTAACTGCTCTGTAAGAATACAACCCAAAGCACAGTGGTGTTATTGTCTTTTCTAATTCTAATTAAACTATCACTGTCTAAGTATCTTGCTTGACCATGAAAAAATTGCAGATTTCATCCTTCTCAGCTGTTACTACCAGAGATGGTGAGAACTGGAAGAAAATCATCAAAGAAACAAGATCTGACATCTATGAACCACAGAAGAAAAAACTGAAGTTTTGTATAGTCTGAGATGCCTTTATGTAGCTGCCAGCTTCTTTGATGAGCTCACTCAGAGCATTTACACTGAACTGGGGCTCAAGGTTTTGTTTCTTAAACATCCCTCTCACTAAAGTCAGACTTTCTCAGCACAGCTCCCAGTCAGGCCCTGTGGCACAAGGGACATGTTCACTGCCAGAGGAAGAGGGAATGAAAGAAAAAACCTCCCCCTGTCCCAGTCTGACTTTATGACCCATTGCTCTTCTTTAGCAGGCAACTGCCAGAAATGGTGTAAGGTTTATCTTCTCTCCTCCCACAGAGACAGACGTTGACCATCACTTAACACAAGGATATTAAAAACAATGGGCACTATTGTGGAATCAGAATATAATTAAAATCCCCAAACAAGGGAGAGTTCCTCCTTCTGTTGTATATGGCCATATTTGGTGTAGTTTTTAAAGACAATCAAGTAACTTCAGGGCTTTGGAAGTTACAAAGTGGAAAATGTGTTGACCACCAATGTAACAAAGGTTATAAACCACAAGGCTCAAGGGTGAATTTGTCTCTCCACAGTTCTCGGACTAGACATAGTAATTATGCTGGAAGATACAAAGTGCTCTCGTGAAACTCACTTGTTAAAATGGTTTATAGTTTTATGGGCAAACAAGTATAAGAAAAAGGGCCAGTGTCAAACAAGTGTAACAGAAAGGGTCAGTGTCATTCTGTAAGACAGAGGGGCTGCCTTGGTGAACCAGACACAAATGTTGAAAAGTCTCATATTTGGCAAATCTGTTAGAAGACCAGCTGTGGGGCAAGAGGGGTCAGATCCTCCTCTGAGCACCTGTTCAGGGACAGCCCAGGCTCCTCTGGCACACAAAAGAAAACACTCCACACTTCCAGTGAGCTGTCTGCACAGGGAGAAATCAGGGTATTTTTTGCTTCCAAGACACACTTGTTCTTTCCCTTTAGGTATTCCAGTCAGGCTCTTAGAGAAAATCTGGCAGCTCAGACTTTCTGCCAGAGGGACCGGTGGCTTGTGCATTTTGGTTGCACATTCTTTGCACCTTTTAAAGTCAAAGTAGACAAAATCATAAGTCATCAGCAATGGAAGGCTTAAAACAGCACATCATCACGCTCTCAATGTAATTATTTCATCAGACAGAGAGAGTCTAACAGAACTGATAGGTGTATAGTGCATGAAGATGAGCCTATCACACAGTGTTTCCATCATATTTTACCCACATAAGTTCCTGCTATATGAATTTCAGATGCCTTTCTGAATGCCTCCTTCACCAAAGTGGAACCTGCTGGGGTTCATTGTGGTTTTCCTACTTGCTTTCTTCTTTCAGAAGGAATTCTTTATTCTTGATGGAATAAGACTACACTGATATTTTTATGAAAAATATTTTCTCATCATCAAGATATGAGGAATGAAGTATGGTGCTCCAAAGTAAGTGTCTCCCATAATGTGTTTTAGTTACTTTTGATTTTGATTATGCTTTTTATACTCTGAATGCAAACATCAAAACCAAGATCCATGTGTTTATATGGATTCTGAAACCACTTCTGTACCTTGACCATTAAGTGTTATACAAAAGTGGTCCAACAGTGCTCTCCACAATAAGAGTGACAAAACCTCAAGTGACAAAAGAGATTACAGAGATCAAAAAATTCCTTTTTTTTTTTTTTTATACTCACCTTTTTCAGACCACAATAAGAATTTCCTGTTGGAAGTTTTGACTTCCAAGGGTGAACCAAGAAAACACTTTTCCTCATTTACTTTTCTTAAGCTTTCTCAATTTTGTTTCTACTGAAAGATATGAGGTATGAGAATCAAACCTGAGTAGAAATAAATACATCACTGTGGCCAAAGTGCTTCCAATCTGATGTGTGTTTTTATGACTAGTTGCAGGTGGGGGAAAAATGCTGACACCTGCATTTATTTTGATCAATAGCATTGAAAAACCTTATAAAATCCTTCTTTAATCTGAGTATGCCCTTGAATGAAGAAAATAAAATAAAAGAAGAATCAACTTCCTTCTGTGACAAAGCTATGAAATAATGGTTTTTATTACTTGTTCTACAAAGGAGATTGCAACCACTCTTGTTTCAGAGTCTGCTTTGGATACTTCAGACTACATAGGGGCTAAGAGGGTAAGCAGAATTTGTATTTAAATATCTGTCAGGAGAAGAAAAAGAAAAAGAGGAAGAGGAAGGAAGAAGAAAGGAGGAAGAAGGAAGAAAAAGTTTTTATTTTCCAGAAATAGGAATCCAAAAGCTTTACTCTGTGCACTGAACACAAGCAAGCATCTTTCTTTTATATACTAAAACTTAACTATTAAACCATGTCTAGCACACAGGCAAATGAAAGTACAAATTAACAGAATTAGGCATGAGCTTAAATACTGTGGATTTCAAAGGGACAGAAGCCCATCTTCAGAGATGAGTAATTTCTTTCACTGGGCTTATGATCACAAATGCATGTTACAACTTCATGATGTATCAAGCTCAAATTACATTTGGGAAAGGCACAACTGTCTGAGTTTCAGTACATCTCATTTCAGAAATAACAATTTCTCTTGATGCATGTGGAATGTATTTCCCAGATGGAGAACTTCATGATCAATGATGAGGATGCAGTAAATCAGCAACTCAATCAATGATACTAACAGAAGTCCCTTCTATAATGAGGCTTTATGGAGATTTCTGTTTAGTGATTTATATCTCAATATCAGGTTGTGACAAAAGCGTGCAGTTTAGATCTAGGCTTTAATGTATAAAGAACTAAGGGTGTTTCTCATATCTATGCTTAAGTTTAGAAGAAATGATTGAGTGCATGACCCAAATCCACAGAGGCTTTCTGCTTCCAGTGCTCTGAATCATTTGTCCTTCAAGGGTATTAAATTTTATTTTTTAAAGTTTACTAGTAAGAGAATGAAAAGGTCTAGTTTATTTCCACATTTTCAAGCTCATATTTAACTTTTCAGAACAGCATGCCATTTCTGAAATGGAATGCATTTCAATTTCAAGACAGAATTTCCACCATACAAAGGTCTATGTTGCATTATGCATTTGTTTTCTCATAAACAGGAATGTTAAGAAAGGGACAGTCTACAAATGGAATTAGTTTTCTTTCTTTAAAATATCATAAACCTCATCACTTTCCCAAGGTGTAGTCAATACTGTAGCCTGAAGCTAGGATCAAAAGAATGACAGAATTGATTTTTGGTTTTTTTCATTTACTGATCAAATAAAATCTTTTGGATTCAAACCAGTTTCGGATCAGAACAGCTTTATTTTCCCCCACAAAATAATGTATGTGTTTCAGTGTATGTTAGACTCACCAGGGACTAGTGATGCACCTTTCCCAGAAAACCTCTCTTTGTAAACATCCGTAAGACGCAAATTATAGTTTTCCCTGAGAATTATTAACAGCATATTACCTACTAAGAGCATAAAGATATTACAAAGATCTTTAGATTTAGCCTCACACCTTTCTTGTATATGAGGGGGAAATAAAAAGACTTCTGTCCCTGTGTGGGAGTGAAGGTTAGATCCTCAGCTTCACTGAAATATTACATTTCACACATTTCAGCAGGCAAAGACTGCAAGCGCTGACCATTCTCCAACACACCTTCAAGTGTTCTCCTGTGAAGGGCTGTTAACTTCCCCTGCCAGTGACTGGGAAAACAGACCTGTGTTGGCTCAGCACAGTACATCCCTGCACCCCCAGGCTTTGCAAACATGGGTGCTTACACTGGGCATCTATTTTGGGGACTTCAGGAATAGCTGTTGTGTTGTTACTTCCAAATTTCAAACTGTCTGCATTTAATTTCTTTTCTCTGCTCCTTTTGGAAACAATTTTCCCTTCAAAGAAATCACCAGAACTACGATCCCTGATCAGTAGGACTGCACTTTCAGTCTCCATCTTTGGCACAGTACAGTTCTACCCACACACATTCACCCTAAGGCTAACAAGGAAATGGCACAGAACAAAGCTAACTGTCCTCTGGAAACCTGCAGTGCAACCTGCCCTTGTTAAATTATTTCAAGACAAGTTTCGTGTCGGGCATAATACTTGTTATTATGCAATAGTAGTAAATACAAACATTACATGCACTGTAACGTGTATAGTTGAATTGTGTTTTTATTTTGTTTGGTTATCTGTCATTAAGCAATCACAGAACAACAGGAATCAACAGCTGTAGTTTTTCTATCTGCTGAATCTGAGACACTGAAAGGGAATAGTCAGAAAAGGATAAAGAAGGATTTGACTTTTTTGCAGGGATACACCTGATGAACTGAAATCTTGCCCTAGTTTTGAGGATGGGAAAGCATGAGTCACAAAAAATGGAAGCTGCCTTGGTCAATGACTTGCCCTTACATCACAGCCTCAATGACTGTGAGAATTCCTGAGTGATGGATAGGGCAAACAACTACTAAGTTTGTTCAGTAATATTAGGGAGCATCACAAGTTTGAGCACAATATCCTTAATTAGACAAGGTCACATTTCCTATTTCTGCTATCAATCATTTCAAACTTGTCCTAATGCCTAATTATTCTTAGAATAACTTTTTTTTCCCTCCTAATAAACTTAAATCTTTCTTCCTGAAAATAAAGTCCATTTACTCTTATTCTCTTTCTGACTCACTGCTCTCCATTTCCTAAGAAGCTTTTCTGCACTGGAAATGCCTTGAAATCCTCTCATTTTAAATCAAACAAATTCAGCCTTCAAACAGGCTTAGTTTAGTGTAGTTTAGTTTTTAAATCTTGTCATTCTTGCTTTCCACTGGTTTCTCTTCAGTTTGTGCTTCTGAAAATGTGAATCAAAGCACAAAAAAAGTATTTATAGCAGAATAACTATTCCCTACATCCTGCTCAAGCTACCCTTGTTAAAACTTTCCTCATGAAGTTCCTTACATCTTTACAGCTGCATTAACAATATCCATCTAATTCACGATCTAACACCAGTTCCCTCCATGCTGCCCAGTGAAACATTCCCCGTTTTATATCTCTGCATTTCATTTCATTCAGCCATGTAGTTAGTTTTTTTTGTTTATTTAACTTTATTGTAATGATTTTAGGCTATTTGGCAAGCATATCCACGTCACTCTGTGCAGTGTCTGTAACCCATCCCAGGCTGGCATCTAAAGGAAATGTCAGAAGGGTAGATTTTCCTCCGTCATTCAAATAACTGAAAACATTGACAACAACAAGGCCCAGCGTTAGATGCCTGGATACATTCTAGTGAAACGCTCTCCCAGTTCAACAGCAAATCATCAATAGTTACTCTACTGCTTTCCAGGCAGCTCTACACCCCCTGCAAGATGGTTGTACCTTGATGCATTTTCATCTTCACCTCATAGGAAATGTCATTTGGAATGGTGTCGAAAGCCTTACTAAATCCAAGATATGTCACATTTACCACTTTTTATCTACTTAGCAGATCTTATCCTTTTACAGGGATGACACCCTTTGTGCTTGACAAATCCACAGGGTCTATTTTTATCTCCTTATTATGCTCCACAGGGTTATTAATGAATAGATCCTTTCTCCTTTGGGCTACTGGAGTCAGACTGGCTGGTCAACCACACTCTCAGGCTTCTTCCCTCCTGGTTCATTCCCCAAGTGTCGTTCACTCTCACGGGTAATTTTAGTCAGTCACTCCTAAACTAAATGTGTTTGACTTACCTGCACATTTTATAATGTTTTCTCCTCTCCTATTTTTACCTGGGCATCCTTTACCTGGTTTTCTTGTTAAATTTAATCATTTCAATTAAAGGGTCACAAATTTCTTTTAGAAGACTGAAAAAAAGAATAATAAAAATTCCAGCTTTTCTCAGTCTTTTTTTTTTTGTTTTCTTTCCACATTAAATAATTGGTTTCACTTTCTTTTGCTTTTCACATGTTCCTACTGTATGTATAGTACCTTTTCTTGTTGTCTTTTAGGTGACTTGCTTGCTGCAAGTTATTCTGTGCCTCAGCACAACTTCTAAATCCTTGTGTTATTTCTTCATGTTACCTTTTGAAACAGTCTGATCTCTGAGAACTGAACCTTTTGCAAATTTTTGCCTACACTGCATAATACCAGAAAACTATCCTGTCACACAGTTTTCCCTCACAGCATGTTCCATGCAGTCTGCTTGGATGCACAAAGACTTACGATCACAGGAACACCCCACGTGGGAACCTGCCCTACCAGACCACACAAATCCACTGCAAAAAAAAAAATTCAACTAATTTAAAAATCTGGTCCAAAACTGTGTTGGGTGTTTTTTTGTTTGTTGGGTTTTGTTTGGTTTTTTTTTCCCCCTCACTGTGCCCACTTGTGCAATTGCCAAATCTTTTGTAAGTCAAAACACCATGATGAGCCAAAGCCACTAGGAAGGCACTGAATGAGCTGTCATTTGCTGCTTTTGCATACCATTCTTTATTCCAATAATACAATTTAAAATTATAGTGGTGAACATGCATAAATGTCAAGAATAACAGCATTTAGTGGAGAAATAAAACAGAAACTGGCAATCTAACTGTTAGGCTGTGCACTGGAGTCCTGTCCTACCTTTTTCTATTCAGCCTATACAGCTGTTGCCAGTGGCTGCCTGTCAATACAGCCGTGTATTATTGTCAACCTATCTGTCCTTTCGATCAAACCAACAGCAATTCAGGCTGATTGCTATGCAGGAAGAGTAATTTGGGCCCTGCTCTCCCAGACACTTTCGTGGCAGCTGCATTTCCACGGCTTCCTGCAGCACACCTGCAGAAGGACTGCAGTCCGATGGCTGCAGTGCTACAAAACACCATAATTTGACCATATTTATGGCTGAAGCGGAACAACTTAATTACAAGGGAAGTGGAATTGGGCATTCACGGATAGCTGGGATGCTACCTGATAGAAAAAGGTGAGTGCTGCTACTTCAGATGCAAAGCAGTCATTCTGGCTGCTCATTGTGGTGGTGGTTTTTACTGTATCACACCCACGCACTGCAACCAAAAAACCCAGCCTGAAACAGAAACAGAAATTCAAAACTCTCTCCAAGCATCCACGTGCTTCACTGCACCTGCACATACCCATTAGAGCCAGTCGGAAAGGCTTTGATTGCAAGGGGAAGTCCTGTGCTTGTCTGCAATTTCCCACCCTTTGGT
>NW_020956608.1:49360-53320 GCF_003031625.1 Empidonax traillii
AAAAAAAGAAAAAAAAAAAAAAAAAAAAAAAAAAAAAAAAAAAAAAAAAAAAAAAAAAAAAAAAAAAAAAAAAAAAAAAAAAAAAAAAAAAAAAAAAAAAAAAAAAAAAAAAAAAAAAAAAAAAAAAAAAAAAAAAAAAAAGAGGACCTGTAATTATTTTATGTGGTGCACATATAATAGACTTTGAGGCAATTATTAAAGAAAATTTAAATGGCCAGAGTTCATTTCCTGTGCAAAGCTCCCTCTCCCCTGAGATTCCAGACAAATGGGCTACACAGCCTTGAGCACAAACCTCAATAACTTCATCTTTGGGGATTTCAACCCATTTGATCAGTTTAATAGAAAAAAATGATGTGACACCTGTTTGTAATCACAGGGGCTTCCTTATGTAAGTCACTCTCTGCTGTATGAGAGGTGTGACCCCACACACCGTTCCAGTTTGTGTCACACTGAGGTTGCTATGACTTATTAAGGGCCCAGTCATTTCAGAGACTTTGCATCTTTGACTCTCAACATATCCCCTGGAATTAAATAACAAAATACTCAGCACTTCTCAGGAGAAATCCTCTGATGTGAAAACACATTTTATACACTTTCTGCTCCCCTTTTTCTCTCCAGTGCCCAAAACCTGGGCAGAGATCTGAGAGAGCAGCTGGAGCCCAGCCTATTACTAGAACTGAGTATTTGCAATGCTAACCCATTGGATTCTACATCCTGTGCACCCTCTCCAATTGTTACTGGCTTCTGGAAGGAGGTTAGAGGAAAGGTTGGTTTGGGTATGGCAGAATGAAATCTATCTAGTAACAAGGGTTTTTTTAAGACAGAAACTACTCCAGAAACGGCACTTCAAGAGCAGCTATCCCAAATAACCCCCCATGTGCACAGTGTTATACATATAAATATATAAAATGTGTCTCAAAGTGAGATCCTTGAACCCACTTTCAAAGTAAACAGGACCACCTAATCCTATAATAAGCAGAAAAAGAACTCGCTGAATTCTTCTTTTTTTTTTCTTTTTTTTTAATCGGTAAACAAAATTTTGACTATGCCCTGTGACCCAGAAAAAGCCAGTGCACAACATGCTGGGCCCACATTTAAACAAAATTAGACATACCAGCTTCTGTGTGGCACAAAAAACTTGGAGCTCCAGCACTGCAATGGCAAGCATGTGTATGCCATGCCAGGTGCCTGGCAGATTCCCACTATTCTCATATGAGGATGAGCAGCTTGAGCTCAACCTATCTGAAAAACAAAATGTAGGAAAGACAGCAGAGAAGCCCACTGCTGTGAGGAGACCACTGAGAGCCAGGAACAGAACTCCAGCCACGGGCCATTACTATCCTTCTCTTTGATGCCAACATGACTATCCAGGCTACACCATGTTGTGGTTTAACTGCAGCTGGCATCAAGTACCTTGCAGCCACTCCCTCACTTTTCCCCCAAAACCTGGTGGGATGTGGAGGAGAATCAGAAGAAAAACCTCGTGGGTTGAGGTAAGAATAGTTTCATAACTGGTATGAAGTAACGTCCCCCCCCAAAAAACAAAACAAAACAAATCCACCAAACAAACAAACAACAGAACAAAAAAACAAATAAAAACCGCAAACAAAAAAAAATAAAACACCAAAAAACCACAAACAATAAGAAAAAGATAAATAAATTCTAAAGGAAACAAGTGATGCACCACACCCATCCCTCAACCAGAATCAGCCCCTCCTCTGGGTACCTCACCCAGCTTCTATACTGGGCATGACATTCCATGGTGTGGAATATCCCTCTGGCCGGTTGGGGTCTGCTGTCCTGGTCACGCTCCTCCCTCCCACCTTTTTCTGCACTTCCTCCCTGGCAGAACCCGGGAAACTGAGAAGTCCTTGGCTTAGAGTAAGCCCTACTTGGCAATCCAAAACACCACTGCATTACTAACATTAATCCCATACTGAATCCTAAACATAGCACTGCACCAGCCACCGAGAAAAAAATGAGCTCCATCACAGCTGAAACCAGGACATGCTGACAGGAGCTTTCTTGTGTATCATACTCGTGTAAGGCTGTCTGCACCTCGTAGCTGACAGGAAACTAAACTACTTCTGCCATTTCTTTATTTCATTTTCCAGCAATTTTCCACCAGTGTATGTGGGAATTTAAAAGAGTGACAAACTCATTTTGCGTTCGTGCTGCAAATCTGATCTGCTGGGGTTTTGCTCACACACCAGTACTGTCTAAAGAGATTTGGCAAAGACCCAAATCCAGCTGGCACTGGATGGAGCTTGGGTGAGTGATGTACTTTTCAACTGACCTGATAAACTGGCAATCTTGAATGGCTACATTTTGTCTAATTTGTGAAAAGTCCTATACAGAGTTTAGAGGAATTGTAAATTCTGCCTTTCTGGAGTCTTTGTTTCTACAGGTACCTGATTTCACATTTGGATTCTTCTTCATGAAATGTCTCATTTTTCTAATCCAAAAGACACTATGGTTACAAACTATAATTGCAATGGGGAAAAATAATTTGAGACCAGGTTCCAAAATAGGGTACAGGACAGACAAATGCATATATAACAAGCACTTTTCTTCCATTGTGTATTTCCCTCTTTGAACAGTGAGTTTCACAAGGACAGGGTTTTTCTTTTTCTCAGCACACTTTCAGAAAGCATGAATAATATGGATCAATATTCATAAAGAGTTTATCTCTAAATATTTCTACACTTCATGTCATTTTTTTTACCTGCTACAGATAGACAATTTTCTATCTGCTTTTTACAGCTCTTTCATCCTTCCTTTTGCCTACTGACTTGGTCCCTACCTGCATCTTTATCCTGTCTATATTTCTTTATTGCTTTAATTCTTTAGATGTAACCTTTAAATCTTATCTCTTTGCATTTCTTAGCAGCAGAAGTGGTAGAATTTTATTCAGGAGTTTCAACAGAACTATCTGGAAATTTTAAAACATTTCTTTCTGAGAAAATTCTAATACACTGTCACCCTGCACTTCACATACACAGCCTCCAGTGACATCTGCTCAAGGAAAGGCTTAGGAACAAATGTCTAGCTAAGAACAATAAAAGCCTGGCGGCAAGGTCAACTCTCCAGATCACACTTTGTCTCCCAGTAGCTACATTTCCATGGTAAAACTTCACTGCCCAGCTTGATGGGATGAGGCCAGACATGCTCAAACAAGAGAGGTTTATGTTATATTGCACAAGGCAACTCCTGGACTTTCAGACAGAAAACCACACAACTGTAAGATGAGTTCAACGTGATGCACCCTCAAGGAGGTTTCACCTTGAACCTTCTCACAGGTGATGCAATGAACATCCAGCATTTCATATGACCTACGAGCTGTGGGTCCCTGTGGACAGGCCTTGGGGTTGGTTGTAACACACAGGTCACGATCTAGCAAGTCCTATAATATAATGGAATTGCTTGGCTCTGATTCTCTGGTATTTGACTGTCTTACCATTCGCAACATTTATTCTCTCCAAAATGGAAGGAACTGATATTTACTCTTTGAAGGGTGGAAAACAAGGAGCTGAGAAATTAGGTGCATTGACCAACTGTCCGTAAAAACACTGAAATTGAGCACAAGGAACAATTTGCTCACAACAGATTTAACTAGCAAGTGTCCATCCTGCAGGAGAATCTCTATCCATTTGTACAAAGGAGAGGAATTTGAGCTGTAAGCCCCTTCTTGTAGGAAGGAGACCTGAGCAGACTATTCCTTCAAGGCTTGGCTCTTGTTCCCTCCCTTTGTCCGTCTCAACGATGCCCTTCCAACAGGCACTCTGGAAAGGCCTATAACGTGCACAATTATTGGAAAGGAAGCAGAAATCTCAGAGAAGAAAGGACATGCAGAAAAAGTGAGCAATGATTTTGTGTAGCTTTGATTTATTGACTAGTTGAAGTTATGTAAGCATGGCTATTTAATGCCAGTGGCTGGCTGAGCAAATTTGTTACCTAACT
>NW_020956608.1:53341-55702 GCF_003031625.1 Empidonax traillii
AAAAAAAAAAAAAAAACAAAACACCAAAAAAAACCACAAAAAATAAGAAAAAGATAAATAAATTCTAAAGGAAACAAGTGATGCACCACACCCATCCCTCAACCAGAATCAGCCCCTCCTCTGGGTAACTCACCCAGCTTCTATACTGGGCATGACATTCCATGGTGTGGAATATCCCTCTGGCCAGTTGGGGTCTGCTGTCCTGGTCACGCTCCTCCCTCCCACCTTTTTCTGCACTTCCTCCCTGGCAGAACCCGGGAAACTGAGAAGTCCTTGGCTTAGAGTAAGCCCTACTTGGCAACCCAAAACACCACTGCATTACTAACATTAATCCCATACTGAATCCTAAACACAGCACTGCACCAGCCACCGAGAAAAAAATGAGCTCCATCACAGCTGAAACCAGGACATGCTGACAGGAGCTTTCTTGTGTATCATACTCGTGTAAGGCTGTCTGCACCTCGTAGCTGACAGGAAACTAAACTACTTCTGCCATTTCTTTATTTCATTTTCCAGCAATTTTCCACCAGTGTATGTGGGAATTTAAAAGAGTGACAAACTCATTTTGCGTTCGTGCTGCAAATCTGATCTGCTGGGGTTTTGCTCACACACCAGTACTGTCTAAAGAGATTTGGCAAAGACCCAAATCCAGCTGGCGCTGGATGGAGCTTGGGTGAGTGATGTACTTTTCAACTGACCTGATAAACTGGCAATCTTGAATGGCTACATTTTGTCTAATTTGTGAAAAGTCCTATACAGAGTTTAGAGGAATTGTAAATTCTGCCTTTCTGGAGTCTTTGTTTCTACAGGTACCTGATTTCACATTTGGATTCTTCTTCATGAAATGTCTCATTTTTCTAATCCAAAAGACACTATGGTTACAAACTATAATTGCAATGGGGAAAAATAATTTGAGACCACGTTCCAAAATAGGGTACAGGACAGACAAATGCATATATAACAAGCACTTTTCTTCCATTGTGTATTTCCCTCTTTGAACAGTGAGTTTCACAAGGACAGGGTTTTTCTTTTTCTCAGCACACTTTCAGAAAGCATGAATAATATGGATCAATATTCATAAAGAGTTTATCTCTAAATATTTCTACACTTCATGTCATTTTTTTTACCTGCTACAGATAGACAATTTTCTATCTGCTTTTTACAGCTCTTTCATCCTTCCTTTTGCCTACTGACTTGGTCCCTACCAGCATCTTTATCCTGTCTATATTTCTTTATTGCTTTAATTCTTTAGATGTAACCTTTAAATCTTATCTCTTTGCATTTCTTAGCAGCAGAAGTGGTAGAAGTTTATTCAGGAGTTTCAACAGAACTATTTGGAAATTTTAAAACATTTCTTTCTGAGAAAATTCTAATACACTGTCACCCTGCACTTCACATACACAGCCTCCAGTGACATCTGCTCAAGGAAAGGCTTAGGAACAAATGTCTAGCTAAGAACAATAAAAGCCTGGCGGCAAGGTCAACTCTCCAGATCGCACTTTGTCTCCCAGTAGCTACATTTCCATGGTAAAACTTCACTGCCCAGCTTGATGGGATGAGCCAGACATGCTCAAACAAGAGAGGTTTATGTTATATTGCACAAGGCAACTCCTGGACTTTCAGACAGAAAACCACACAACTGTAAGATGAGTTCAACGTGATGCACCCTCAAGGAGGTTTCACCTTGAACCTTCTCACAGGTGATGCAATGAACATCCAGCATTTCATATGACCTACGAGCTGTGGGTCCCTGTGGACAGGCCTTGGGGTTGGTTGTAACACACAGGTCACGATCTAGCAAGTCCTATAATATAATGGAATTGCTTGGCTCTGATTCTCTGGTATTTGACTGTCTTACCATTCGCAACATTTATTTTCTCCAAAATGGAAGGAACTGATATTTACTCTTTGAAGGGTGGAAAACAAGGAGCTGAGAAATTAGGTGCATTGACCAACTGTCCGTAAAAACACTGAAATTGAGCACAAGGAACAATTTGCTCACAACAGATTTAACTAGCAAGTGTCCATCCTGCAGGAGAATCTCTATCCATTTGTACAAAGGAGAGGAATTTGAGCTGTAAGCCCCTTCTTGTAGGAAGGGGACCTGAGCAGACTATTCCTTCAAGGCTTGGCTCTTGTTCCCTCCCTTTGTCCATCTCAACGATGCCCTTTCAACAGGCACTCTGGAAAGGCCTATAACGTGCACAATTATTGGAAAGGAAGCAGAAATCTCAGAGAAGAAAGGACATGCAGAAAAAGTGAGCAATGATTTTGTGTAGCTTTGATTTATTGACTAGTTGAAGTTATGTAAGCATGGCTATTTAATGCCAGTGGCTGGCTGAGCAAATTTGTTACCTAACT
>NW_020956608.1:56607-85464 GCF_003031625.1 Empidonax traillii
TCTGGAAAGGCCTATAACGTGCACAATTATTGGAAAGGAAGCAGAAATCTCAGAGAAGAAAGGACATGCAGAAAAAGTGAGCAATGATTTTGTGTAGCTTTGATTTATTGACTAGTTGAAGTTATGTAAGCATGGCTATTTAATGCCAGTGGCTGGCTGAGCAAATTTGTTACCTAACTCAGAGTGCTTAATGCTGTTAAACGGTCACTATGTTGCTGCAGATTTAACTAAGTGGTGGGTGGAGTATGGATTTTAATGCAGATGGAAGCTTTTTTGATTTTTAAAAAGCAATTTTTTTATTTTTTATACTACCTCAGTACTGATTATAAAAAACTTCAGAACACACTGAAATCTTCCTGTCATGGCCTTTTTTGTTAATAGTAATTTTATTTTCTTCTACTATTCAGGAATATTCCATTCGAAGCCCTAGCCAGGCATACTTTCAATTAAAAAAAAACAAAAAAAAGTGTTTTTTAATGCATTTATGTCATCAGAGCCTTTCACATTTATATTTAGTTGGTTCCTTTCAAGACTTGCACTCAGCTGATTTGATGGGGGAGTATCAGCCGAGCCAGCAGACACAGCTTGGGATGGGTCCTAGGGCATGTTCCATACTAGAGAGGTGATGAGCTTGATGAGTTGACAGCCCTCTTTGATTTCCAATTTTCATATTTCTATTTAAGTCTGTGACTCCAACTTGCAATATTTCCACAACGACCCATGTCCCCATGACATTTAAGGGACAGTCACTCTGACTGCAGGTGCTTTGTGATTTATGTCTGAACAAATGGAGCTATTCAATTTATTCTGCATCCAAGACTTCATTACATAAATCCTGAGCTAATCTCCTCTTTGTCAGAAATTAGACCCTGAACTACCTGTCTGGAGAACACTTGCCTTTGCAGCAGTGGAAACCAGCTACTTGGAAGAATTTTTTTTAGCTGCTAAGGTACGTGGAAGGTCCTAGGAAACAGGTCAAGGAACCTTTCTACCTCTCAAAAACAGGGACAAATATGTCTGATGCAGTGCTCTGCACGTGATGACCACTGGTCACCCTTTTCTCAGGAACATCACCAGCTGACTCACAGTAGCCATAAGGGAGGCTCATGGTAGATAGATAAAATTAAGCTTTATTCCTCAGAAACATCACCTTTTTTTAATCCAGTGACTTCCCTCATCACAACCCGGATAATGAGAAGATCATCATGTTAAAGTAAAAGGTGCTCAAAAATCCAGCTTCATCTCCTTGATGCAGGAGTCAGGACAGGATAAGGCCTTGTCTCTACATCTCCCAAGGGAAAGCAAAAGCAAAGGGACTGTCACCATCTTCCCCACAGCTGGCCAGTGGTGGACAGCAGGGACGACCACGACGTGCACACTGGAGGCACACTAGCAAGATGAGAGAATACCAGTTTCTTCATGAAATTAATCTCTTCACGAGCATCTCTGGACTGGCTCCACACAAGTCCTCATTGCTGGGCTTTGCTTCAGTGGGTCTCAGTCCCACACGTGGCCCCCAACTGGCTAAGGGAGCACCAAAATATCATAAAAAGATTTGAGAAAATACTGCTCCGTTTTATACTGTGACACTTCATTTATTATTATGTATCATTTAGCATTATGTATTTGCCACGAGTGAATCCTGTGGCAATCACTTTGCTACTGTAGACATTTCCTATTACCTGCTGTAGACATTTTCTATTACCTGCTTCTCAGTGTAAGCCACTCTTAACAGCGCAAAAAGTGTCAAGGAATCTGAGTTCTGACCCATAGGAGGCTTCTTGGAAAGCACTGAAGTGGTTAATTTATACAGCTCCAGTAAGAATCAAAGTGCTTTACAACAAGAACATCATATAAACTCTCCTCAATGCAGGTATTTAATCGAGTCTTGCAAATTTTACTTGCCCGCTCAGCGGGGATGAGTAATTATTTTTGATGGATGAGTAAAATGTCATTAGTATTTCCATTCGGCTAAAGCTGGAAGATTAGTCTTTGTGGCTGAGCTGATAAATTTCCACGACAGTTTTGCAAGTTGGAGTGAATGAATGGATGTAGCTGTACTTTCAGAAGCAGACACAAAGTCTGTCCCGAAAGGTGCAGCCTCAGCCCTCACTCAAACACGGAGCCTCCTCCATAGGCAACAGGAGTGAATCCTACACGAACACTGGCACCTACCCAGCTCAAGGTCTTGCTTGGTCTCTGCTGCTTAATAAGGAACAGTCATTATCTGAAATGCTACACAAGCATCTCATAGCTGAGTAACATACCATGAGTACAAACACCAGAACAGTATTTGATGTGCAATACCTAAAACTCCCGTTTACCTCATTCTCATACGAGGTTTGTTCTCATGAATCACATCTCCTCAAGCTGACCTGAGCTATATCTTGAAATTCTTCTCAGATATTTGCTGCTCCATTTCCTTAATTCAGTGTTAAAGGCTCCAGACACCCAATACTCAGCTGAATCCCTGCACACAGTGGATATGGGATACAGCTGGGCCACGTGTCACAGAGTCTCTGCAGGGGTGAAGAACACAAACCTTTCCACAGAACAGGCAGGAGAGGTCATTGGCAAGGAGCTATTTGCAGGCAAAAGACTTGAAAATTGCATTAGTCTTCACTCCTTAAGAAAAAGATTTTTCAAAGGAAACCTTTGGCTTGAGAAATTGTAATAAGCACCAGTTCTTAGGATTACACAGAGACTTGAAAGGGAGGAGGTGTCACAGCAGGGACAGCACAAAATAGATGGGAGAACTGACTTTAGGTGCCTGAATTTGATCACAGTGGGTGTACATGCCCTCGCTGAGACACATCCTCCTTGCAGCATCCCAACACTCAGAAGTCTGCCTTGAGCTTCCAACATTCCCACCAGCACCCACCTGGATGGAAAAAAAAGCTTTAAATAAACTACACAGTCACATCTGTGCCTTGTGCATTGGAGGTCACACTGCAATCCTTGGCTAAAGCAAAGCTGTACACTGGAAAGGGTTGTTTGCACAGCAGCATGAGATGAGGGAGTCAACACCTCTCCGCCCACACTGACTTCCTCAGCCCTCCTGCTGATAAACCCACACCAGCAGTTCCACGTGCCTTCTGTAAGGACTCGCTGTGTCCTCTGATAGTGGAAGGTCAGATGGCTGCACTGGCAGAAAGCTCTCGCTGAATTTTAAGCTGCATTTTATTCTAGAGGGCTCTTCCAGGAGACTTTTGTTATATAGTCCTTATAGCCCTTGTGTGCTCTAAGATGCTTTTCACGCACTCTGTGTTTCTCTGTTCTTCTTTGCTAATAAGGACTCAGGAAATCACTGCCAGGTTTCTCATACCCTTATTAACAAGTGGATGTTGTGACATTGTTTCATTACTAAATAAACCCTCAGTCTGAAAGTAGCTGGGGACATGGAAGGACAAAATATTGTGCAACACATTTATCAGGTGCACTGAAAAATGGCAAGAAAATGTACCTAGCAAAAAGCCTGATCAGTATATGATAAAAAAATGCAGATTTTTTAAACTGTTTCCACTGACACTTATTGATACAGTAGAATGTCTGTGAGAAACAATTCTTTGGAAAGTATTTAAAACATAAATTGTAAAACACTTTCTTTGGAGAGAATATTGACAGCAATTTTTAGCAGCTCCAACTTCTGTCTACAGCAAAACCAAAATAAAATAAAATAAAATAAAATAAAATAAAATAACATCCCCTGGCCACTAATAACGTGTTCTCTTCTCCTTCTGTAACTTCATTTAATTGTGATTAATACCAACTGCAACACTATCCTACTAACTTAGAAAGAAGCAGGCTCACGTGCTTACATATCAATGTCCTGACACATAAAGCACAATATGGGGCACTAATGCTCAAAGGACTAAATTTACCTTTCATTTGAAGCCAAAATGAAGTTTTTTCACGTGTTGCTGTAGAGTGGATATTGTGCTACTCCCAAAGCACAGGGGTGCAAGCCCAGAAACAGGCACAGGACCACAGACTTTTTTTGGTCTGGTATCACATGGGGTAAAAATGTTTCTTCTGACTTTCAAAGAGCATCAGGCATCTGAATGCCCTCTGTGCTCCTGAACCACCCTCCCTAAAGTATTTTTAAATCAGAGCAAGGCATTCTGATGAGGAACAGCTGAGGGAGCTGGGGGTGTTCAGCCTGGAGAAAAGGAGGCTCAGGAGGGATCTTATCACTCTCTACAACTACCTGAAAGGAGGTTGTAGCCAGGTCGGTATCAGTCTCTTCTCCTGCGTATAAAGCAATGGAGCAAAGGGAAATGGCCTCAAGTTCTGCCAAGGAAGGTTTAGATTGAATAATAGGCAAAATTTCTTCACTGAAAGGGACATCAAGGGCTTGAATGGTCTGCCCAGGGAAGTGGTTAAGTCACCATTCCTGGAGATATTTAAAAGATATGTAGATGTCACTCAGGGACGTAGTTTAGTGGTGGATTTGGCTGGGTTAGCAGTTGGACTTGATGATCTCAGAGGTCTTTCCACACCTAAATGATTCTATGATTCTTCAGGAATACAGAATTTATTAACTGCAAGATTTAGTGAGCGACAGTGTTTATGTAATTCCTATGAAATATATAGAAAAGGGGACACAGATATTCCCTGAAGTAATTGAGTTACTGTTAAAAGAAAGAGAGTTTTCTTGGTTCCTTCTTACCATGAAACGACTGTGCTCTCATCACATCACAGATATAACCTAAACAAGTGAGAACAGTCCCAGGCTTTGAAAGCACATGCACTCTCCCACCTTTACTGTATTTCCTAAAGCCACTAACTTTCATATTCCTTTCACCTTGTGAATTTTCCAACCAACCACTCACACATCTTTATTTTGACTTATCAAGGTAAAAATTCATTCAGCTATACCTGACCCAAGGAATTTATCATCTGGAGGAAGGTTGCAATTCAAGACATTCTCAGAACATAAAAACACAGCAATATTTTATCTGACGCTTTTCCCAGCAATCTATGCAAATATATACATTGCTCTTTGGGTATTTTTTTTTTTTAATTTTATTGCAACCAGGCACAGGAAACTATCACAGCAGCATCAATGGTATGAAGAGATACAATCTAATAAATGTGCTGGATCAAAATTGTTCTGACAAGATTCAGTGTAATAACTATAAGATGAAAACAACACCTTGTTAATCACCAAAACACATTCCCTTACAGACACAAAGGCTTAGACTGGCTAATGGACAGCATAAGCCCAGCAGGCTTTGACAAAGCATTGAGAAAAGAGATCATTAGTTTTTCAGAACCATAAATCTCACATATCCAATTTTTAAACCACTGACAAATTATCTCCACAAGAGTGACTAAATTTTTCAGATAATATAATCTCCCAAGGTCTAGTGGAAAAACTGCAAGAATTGTTAGAAGAACCCCAAAATGCCAGTTTATTTTATGATTTATTATTTAACTTGCAACAAAGTTATTATCTTCCCGAGCAAAATGACTGCATCTCTGGTCATGCTGCCAGGAAGAAAATGAATACTATCAACTACTAAATCAAACCAACATGTTAGAGACTGTGTGGAAGGGGAATTTAGCATGGCATGTGAGGGACACCCACTTCAGCAGAGCTAGGATTAATGGCAATAACCAGCTCTAATTACAAGAAAGAGAGAAGAGCCAACATGTCACAGAGAGTATGTGGGATAGGAAGGGAATGACACTGATATTTGCTCAAGTGGTTGTCAAGTATCTTGAGACTAAACCCTCTTGGGTGAGGGAATGATGAAATGTCCCACAAGAGCCCAGTGTAAACACACATAAAGTGATGCAGGAAAGAGAAACAGTCCCAAAGTTTACATAGAGAGTGATGGGGTTGGAGCAATTAGCACCCAGGGAGGAGAGCCTGGGTTAAAACAAACAAATCTATGAAAATGTCAGCTGGTGATCAGGATCAGTCAAGGATGCAAATCAAATGCTGAGAACCATTAGAAAAGAAAATAGGGAACAAACCAGATATAATGTACAGGATAATAAATGGCCTGTATATGGAGGTGTGGAATGCAGAGGATGAGCAGGGAATGCCTTTTTATTTTATCTTCCAAAATGACAACTATGCAACATCGCATATAATGCCCTAAAAGCTTACACGTATTTACAAGGTAATGGACAAATTTATTGAAGAAAAGTTCATTTAGGACTACAACATAGATGGAGACCTGGCTTATGAAACTGCTAGAGGCTACAAAGATGTTCTTGAAAATAGCAAAGAGCATGTTCCTGAAATTTGAAAATCTATGAATTCCAAGATATTTAGTTAGTATCTAACAACCAAACCATAAAAGTATATTTTGTTTTTACAGTTTTCTTTTTTAGAATTTATTAGTTAATCAGTCACTGAACAGGAAAAACACTGGGATCATAATTTGCAGAGGATCTAGATACAGAAATGTGTTTTGTACTCAACGGCAAAGACAAATACACAGGAGACAAGGCTGATCTGCAAACAGCTTGAGAATAGAGGAAAGGGTCAAGTTAATTGGATAAATTTATTTTAATTGCTCATTGATCCAGCTCTAGCAATACCATAGTACAGCATTCTCATTTACTGTGGAAACTCAAGCAGTCAGATGTACTGTCTTGATCATCAAGGGAATAAGTTGTTGGTTAGGCTGCTTTATTCCTTCAGGGGAAAAAAAAGTTTTCTAGCTAAATTCTGATGGGTTTAGCTCTTTTCACGCTTTATAGTAGAGTTTTTGGATTGTCACAGAAATAGATAATCCGGAAGAACTCCATCAAAGTGATCAAAATGTGTGACATAGCAGTGTGCTTCTTAAAATGTCAGTTTGCTCTGTTAAATCGTGCTTAACCTGTAATAACCTTTTTTCTCAGCAGAAAGCTTTAAGAGTTGTTCACGTTTTGCATTATAACCTTGGTAAATGTCACCAGACTTAGAAATTCAAGAATATCAAGCTACCAGCAGCACCCTCACTTATTTATCAAAGAAATACAGAATGTTTTGGATCGGAAAGGACCTTAAAGACCATCCAGTTCCAACCCTCCTTCCATGGGCAGGGATACCTTCCACTAGACCAGGTTGCTCAGAGCCCCATCCAGCCTGGCCTGTAACACTTGCAGGGATGGGCCAGACACAACTTTCCTTGGTAACCTGTGCCAGGGCCTCACCACCCTCACGATAAAGAATGTCTTCCTAATATCTAATCTATATCTAACATCTTTCAGTTTAAATCCATTACCTCTTGGCCCATCAACACATGCCCTTGTCAAAAGGCCCTTTCCAGCTCACTTGTAGCCCCTTTAGGTACTGGAAGGTGCTCTAAGGTCTCCCCAGAGCCTTTTCTTCTCCAGGCTGAACAATCCGAACTCTCAGCCTGTTTTCACAGCAGAGGTGCTCCAGCCCTTTGAGCATCTTTCTGGCCTCCTCTGGGCTTGGTCCAACAAGACCACGTCCTTCTTATGCTGGGGACACCAGTTGTGGTCTCATGAGAGCAGAGCAGAAGTGGAGAATCCCCTCCCTTGACCTGCTGGTCAGGCTGCTTTTGATGCAGCCCAGGACATGTTTGGCTTTCTGGGCTGTGAGCACATGTTGCTGGGTCATGTTGAGCTTCTCATCAACCAAGACCACCCAAGTCCTTCTCCTCAGAGCTGCTCTCAAACCATTGCTCACCCAGACTGCATTTGTGCCTACTTTCATTTAAGGATCTTGCTAGACAGGGACCCACCAGAAAAACTCTTTGCCTGCTACACAAGACCTATAGATATTCTCCTAGAACTGGCTGGGCATATGACAACTCTCATTCCTTGATTTTGTTTTAATGGAGCATGTGGGGAAACCATTTTCTGTTTAGCTCTTTCTCTGTTAGCCAAGCAGTAAAATAGGACCTTTTCCAGAAAAGGAGTCATAACAGCTACTCCCAAAGCTTTGTCTGACTCACTCTCTTTTTCATGTGTCCCCCAACTCAAGATATAATACAGTGAAATATCCTCCTTTTAGTTAAAAGCTAGGATAGCTCTAGAATAATGACCATCTCTGCAAGCAAATGTTTCAGGAGGTAATTCTGCAGTAGAGACAGTTCGTTACTTGATGACAGAGGATGGTGTCAAGCAATGTAGGATCAATCACTTGTATCATTTAAAGAGCCAGAATTCTTCCAAAATGGATACTTTTAAACCTACGTTTCATTAGTGAGCCATTCCTCTGCAGGTGTACAGGAATGCCTTACTGGCACTTAACCCAAAGGAAAGTAACAGCAGCACTTCTCTGTTTGTGAGAAACATTCACGACAGCTATGGATGATGTGCCCTGTGACTGACTCCTTGGGACTTTATCAGTAACACATACATAGGTCTTGTTTCTGCATCTCTCTTCTCTGTCACCACAAAATTCCTCTGAAGCACACACAAAAAATACTTCTTTTTTTTTTTTTTTTTGTTCTTAGCACATAGCCTGTACTTTCCATAGCAATAAAATCTACAGAAAGACACTGCTGAAGAATGCCCAGGAGAATTTCCAGTCCCTTACAGCACAGTTTCCCAGCTACCACTGACAGATGTTTGTCTTCTCCGTTCTGAATTGTTCTCTTCACAAAGAGTACTCCATATTCTTTCCTAAAGCTATGTATAATTATAAAGTTTCTCCTAAAATCTAATCCAAATATTATTGTTGCAAATTAAGATTTCCCAGTAGAAACTTTTATTACAAAAAAAAATCTTTGCATAACTAAGACACTTAAAATTGTTTCTGTTGGTTTTCTCTTTTTTGTTTTTCAACTAAACAAATACAATTTTTCAAACTTCTGTCATGTTTCTCAACCCTTCTGAGTCCATCTGGATTCCTTCCAGCTTCCCTAATTTCCCTCCAAGCATTATGCCCAGCATTTCATTTCAGACTTCTCTGGTATCAAACAGAACTGAGTAATTACTTCCCATAACTTAAATACAGCATATCCATCAATGTACAATGAGCACAATCACTTCTGCAGTTCCACACATTTTGAATCTATATTTAACTTGTCATAAACTATATACATAAGCCACAAACCCCCTTTTCTGTAGGGAGCTGCTTAGCCAGTTATTCCCCATTTTTTCCTGGTGTCTTATGACCTTCCTTCCTAACTACAATACTCAGCATTTGTTTTTCTTCACTTTTATCTTACTGATTTCACACTGCAGTTCGCATTTTTCATGATCATCTGAAATTCTACACCTGTCCTCTTTGAGAGTGCTTACAATTACCAATTTCACGAATTTTAATTGTACACTTTATTCCATCATCCAAAATGCTTACAGGACAAATATGCAGATATAGCACACACTCTCTCCTCCTCATATTAAAATATCAGCCTTTGTAAAACGAGTGCAAGCATGTGGAAATCTTTAGAAAGATATAATCATGGTAAGTAAGACCTTTCAACTGAAGCACAAAAAAAATTCCCCAGTTCAGAATTTGACCAATTCAAAGCTACTTTTTCCAAGTACATTCTTTCAGGAATAGTTGTAAAAGAAGGAGCTGACCCCCTTCATAGTGGTCCTGCACTGTTCCACCACTCCCAAGGGAAACAGGCAATTAAACAGGGCATTGCAAAGCTGTAAGTTCCAGATAGACACTAATGTTAAGCTGGAGTCCTGTTCTGCTTGGCAGCCAAACACCTGCATCAATGCAGGTGAAAACGAGTTACCCAGCACAAGAAAATTGCCCAAACAGGCTGAATTATAAGCTTGTGTCTAAATTACTCAAATAAATCTGCTTAAAGAAGTGGTAGCCTGTTACTAACGTGCCTACTTCATTATTTAACACAGGAATGTAACTCCTCACTCTTCTCACAGGTACTGTCAGCTACCCTTTAAGAAAAATCGCCAAGCACGATTTACATTTATTTTCCAGATTAGTTTAGAAACAGTGGGCTTTCACTTCAAAGAAGAGTCAGAAAACACGACATGACTTCGCAAAACATTAATCTTCCACTTACAAATATTATTTGCAAAACATCAATATTCTATTTAAAAATATGATCATCAGATGAATGTCCCGAACATTTCTTCTGATTCGCTGAGCAGGCTCAAATTCTCCCCATCAGGTTCAGAACACCATTTCAGGCACGAAGTGAACATAGTCTACCCATTTAAGGCCCTCTTATGTAGCTGCAGTCCCACTGCATCTGGCAGACTCATGCAGTATTTATCCTCACCACATGCCCAGGAAGTCAGGAATGCCATTATTCCACTGTCACAGTGAAGGACTGGAAGCCCAACAGATGAATAATTGCCCATCCACAAAATAAGGCTCAGGATAGTGAGTTCCTAAGTTAGTACATCCTAACTCTACTCATGAGTCCCCTAAATGTATTTTTGGGTGAACCATGGCTCAAACACAACGTATTTGTTTTGGCAACCAGGCCTTTCACCACCATGACACACAGCAGCAACATCAGATCCATGACTCCCACTCACAGTAGATTCCTCCTGCACTCATTGGTTTACCTGTCAACATAGTCTGTGTGCTCTCAGCTGTTATTTCCTGCACTCTGGATTAGGATCACTGGAAAAAGTGTGGCAGGATACTGCTAACACAGCAGAAGATTTTAGGAGTTAACTCAAGAAGCTGCAAAACTCAGCCCCCATTCCCTATATAGTAAAAGAGAATATTTCAAAATACGCACATCAGTTAAAAAGCCAGTTCAAACCATTAGCTTTTATTTAATATTATTTTCCACACTGAACATTTCAGTTTGTACAGCTGTGTCTTAGGAAACCCAACTCAGTGTTAACGTACAACTCCAAACACTGCATTGTAGTGAGGTAAGTGTAACAAGTAACTTCTTCAGTTATCATTTTTCCTGATGGAGAAAATGCTCCCCAAAGTTAGGCTTGGCCTAAAGAACCTGCAACATTAGCAAGTCACCTGCTGTACTGCATCCTTTTGGTCAAACTCCGTGGCATTAACCAGCTTCACATTTCTGCCCCTTACAATGTTGATTATAAATCATTTTGTCCAAGGGTACTGCTTGCCCAGAAATATGCCTGTCTAGGGCAGGGCTGAAGCAAGAGGGTCAGCAGAGATGTAAATAAGCTGGAGTAACCACCTTGCAAAAGAACCCAAACAAAAAACCAAACAAAAAGAGAATCACAGAGGAAGAAAACATTCCACATCAATATAAGGCAGAAGGGCCAAATCCAGTCCTGCTGTAACCTGTGCTGCAATGATGTCCTCAGAGATCTGCCTCCAACACATCGTGAAATGGAAAATTCAGCAAAGCAATAACAGTGCCAACAGACCCATCTGAGCACAGATCAACGAAACACTCATCACACTCAGGCCTGCACAGGGAAACTCCAGCCTGCTCCTCTCCTTCCCTGCTCTCACAAGACTTCAGAACTTCTCTGCTCAGCGTCATTCCTGCTGAATTCCCTCCTCCCAGGAAAGACAGCTCTGCTTACAACAACACCCGCCCCCCTTGAGCAAAACACGAAGGTTTCCAGTCACACAAGAAAGTTTTTAGCCTTCTCCTGATGGACACTGAGGTGTCTTCATCCAGAATTACACGTTGCTCTCAGCCACACTCGATGTGTCTCCAAGAGATCCTCCCATCCCTGCTCCTTCACAGGTAGGAAGAACTTGTGAGCTGGTTGGAGCCTAAGTCTGCTGGATTTAAATACTGCCAGCTGTCACAGCTGTCTCAGGGCACTGAGTGCCCCCCCAGCCCGCCTACCTGTTTCACTGGAGCTGCCTCCTCTACAAAGAAGTCTTCCATGGCTGCAGCCGCTCACGTCTGTGCGAGGAACCGGGGCGAGGGGCGGGGATGGGGGTGGAGGGGAATCCTGGAAACTGGCACAACCTAGATACACAGACTGGCAGAGCTACCAACGTTTTTTTTTTTTAAAAAAATCTTAATTAATTACACAGAATCCAGCAAAATACTGAACAACTGAGCTGGCTCTCGGGTTGGTGTGGGGATTTTTTAAGCGCTCATTACTCTGATGAGGCAGAAGGTACTTTCAAAGGCTCTTTGCTCTCTGCAGAGAAGTAAGCAAGGATGGCAGCCATGCTTTGAAGAGGGCACAACACCAGCAGTTATCAGTGTGCTTTGGCATGAAGCTAAAACAAGACCAGAAGGTGCTTTTTATCAATAGTGCTACCTAAAAGGGGGGCAGTTACTTAACCATTTTGCTGCTACAGTGGGGTTTAGAAGAGATGCTGGAGGTGCAAATGTCCCTTTGGAGCAATAGCAGATGGAAAAAGCAAGATAGAGGCATCCTGCAAGGGCACACAGAATAGGGACAGGCTTCACAAAGGTTGATCTGGTGCCACCAGTTACGGCCTCACATGGGTCAATGGCTTTGAGTGACTCCTAAGGGAAGAAATTCCTATCAGCTCAGGCACTGCCTTGTCTTCGTCTGCAAAAACACTGCAGGCTGCACCCATGTGGCTGTTATACATCTCCATGGCATTACTGGCAAAATTCCCTACTGATTCCTAGGAGTCGGTATCAAGCCTGTAGGCTCAGGATAAAACAACTCTCCGGGGAACACCAGGTCTTGCTGTAGTAGCTAGAAGTTTTCATAACTCACAAAGGATTTATTTAAAATAATCTGAACAGCTGTAAAGAGAAGTAGAGGATTCCTGAAGTAATAAAAATCTTTTCCCAAAAGACCATGGATTTGGAAAAAAATTATTAATTGAAAAGTAAGTGATGTGGGATGGAGAGTCATATAACTGATGAAGGGGAAATGCACTTCAGATCTTCACAGAAACAAAATGAGTTGGAATCTCTTTCAGCTTTTCACATCACAGCTTTCTTTCCAGTAATCATATTTTTTTTTTCCTGATGTAAATGGAGGAAATAGACTTTGAAAGTTCAAGAAACTCGAAGGAACTCTCTAGAAAAATAAAATTACTCAGAAACTTATTTTTGAAACTACTACAGTACAATCAGACAGCAAAACTGAACCCTACTGGCTTCACTGCTAATGAAATGACCTTAAAAATCTACATTTCATTAAATGTGGCATGCAATAAAATGCCACAGGGGAAAAAATATATTATTTTATTGTTTAGTAATACCAAAAGCTGTCATTTTCTGCAACAACCTGGGGCTACAGAAAAGCATATTCCCATGAAGAATTAGCATTTGGTATTAAGAAGTATTTTATCAAGAAAGTTGCCTTAGTTCTAAGTAGCACAACTAGAAATGCTGGATAGTATTGATGGAAGTTTAAGGTGACTTGGTCTTATCTATAAATTCATCTTTGTAGAGTTAAAATCAGAACCTTTTCATTATTGTCAAATTTTATTTTAATATTAATGAAACTAAAGCCCTGTGAGCAGTTCTGTACAAGGAAGAAGAAAGATTCAATATATCATCAAGAAAACTGCTTGCAACATTCTGACTTGCAAATGGCACTTTTCCATGTTAATAAATAGCATAGTTCAGGAAATCACATAAACATTTTAAATTTTAAGGATACAAACCTTCTTGAACTGCACTTGATGCTTCAAAATCTAAGCTGCTCTCTACATTTTAAAGGACAGGCTTCACCACATTTTACTATCTGTAAGAATTTTGCTGCAAAAGCAAAATCTCACGACCTTTATGGCCTTTTTCACTTGTTTGCAATTAACAGTTCCTTTCTATTTCTGGGGGCAGAAAGAAAAAGAGCACAGCTTATGGTGTATTACCTGCTGGTATTTCTAAAGGACTTGAGCACAGGAAATTGCTAGATATCAGTTTCTCTGCAATAACTATGCACAATTTCACTTTTATGACCTGGCAGTCAGAGGTAAATGTAAGGTAAGCTGAGTTAATCAAGCCTGGGCTGATTGAATGATACCTGGAGCAAAAGGGGAACAAGCTGCCTCACAGAGCTGATGGTGGAGCAAGACAGATGTGTACCAGCAATCCTGAAGCAGCTGTTCTGAAGCAAGCCCTGTAGTGCAATAACAGGTTCACACGGCAAAGCTTTCCCGAATCAGAGAAATTGATACATTCATCATCTATAAAGGATGCTTACAGTCATTTATCCAGAAATCCTGGTGGCTGCAGGTCTTCTCTGAATTTCAATTCTGTTTGCATGAGACAATTCATTAGTCTTGACTAAAAAATTTCCCAGATTGGAGCTCATTACAAATAACTATTGGTAAGTTTTTCGACCGGCAGTCTATGCCTACTTGCCTCATTTGGAAACCTTTTCCTACCTTCAGTTTTCTTTGCTCTGCTCGATTTCCCTCTTTTTCAAGCAGATCAAAGAAACAATAAAGCCCTGAACTTTCACTTCAGTAAACAAACATTTTAAGCTCGCTCAACTCAGTGAGGCACTTTTTCCTTCTCTTATGCAACATCAGAACATCTCTGGATCCTCTTCATTGTGCTCTTTTTGAAACATGGACACTTGTTACTCATGTAATTTTTAATTAATGATCCCTTCAGGGTCAGTCAAAATCTTCTGTAATTTCCTTCCTCTTACTGAAGGGTCAAACACATATGAACATTTTTGGACACACTAATCTATGGGGAGCTTGTCCTTTGCTTGATATGACACCAAGATTTTTTTCCACAGACATTAGCTCCCTCACCCTAAAAATATGACCCATATTTTTTTGTTCTCATGTGTGGCTTTTCTGAAACAGATGGGGTTTGTGTTCTTTCAGCTTACCAACAGATCCCAGCTGTCATGTGTCCATCCCATTATCTTTAGCACTGACACAAATGTCAGTATAATATAATCAGAAAACTTGTTCTGCCATCACTTCATGTATTCTTACAGGTGACTTACACAAGGTTTGAGATGGTGGACCAAGAACCAGCTCTTGCAGGACTGAGAAGTCCGTTTGCTCTGTGATGATTCTCCATATGCAGTTATACTATGATACAGTCATTGACCAGATGGTAGCCAAACCAGACTGCACATGTTCAAAACACTGATATTTTTGAGATGTCAACACCTTTATATCTTCTGACCAAAGGTCTAGAAATTCAATCTTCTAATTTATTATAACAATTACTACTAATGATTTTTTCTTTACTTGCATCCTTAGTATTTTTATATTTATAATTCCTTCCTTATTTGCATTTAAAAACCTCTTTGCACTTTTTCTCAAAAAAAGATAGGATAGAAATGAAAAACAGTAATATTTTTTTTTTTTGACTGAGTGGTCAGGTCACTTAGAGGACTGAATACACAATGAGCAGAATACACAGTGAGAGATCTTCTTGTTAAAGATAGGGTGTCTGAAACTTTCCTTGAAGTTCATGGCCTTCAGCAGTCATTGGACTAAAAATGACATTCATAAAATCACAGCAAACCTTTGACAAAGTTGTCAGCTGTTGGTTGGCCTTTCTCTTTTGAGATTATGTCATTTCTACTTGATTTCTCTGGGAAACTATTAAGGAATCCAGCCTTTCTTGAAGAAATCTCAACCCTAAGACAACGTCCAGAGGAACCCAACCTTAATTTTGGGAACTTAAAGCCAGAGAGAATCCAGGCCCTGGATTCTCTCACAAATACTCTGTACAGGTTAGATGGCGAGCAACACGAGTGTATCACACACTGTCACACACACTGATGTGAATTCAGGAAATAACAGTGGTATCCTCCCAGTCACACCAAACTCAACCAGGGATACAAGGCCATGACAAGATGCTGAGAACTTGAAATACTCTTGGCTTTGTCCAAGCTACAGACAGGAAAGAACCATAATCTTTTCCAGTTGTCTTTTGAGCAATATTTATGACTTTGCTTCCTTATACAAAGTATTTGGATGAAAGTCATAACAATTATAATCTCTGAAAAAAAAAATCCTCTGATTTAATGGTCTTTGCATTGTAAACAGAGAGTTTGGGACAGAGGAATATTTTTAAAAATCCAAATAGCACAGCTCAGTTTTATTCCTTCTTTGATACTGTTCTTTTTTATGTTGCTACGGTATGTCTGCTCCGTGTGAAAGTGAGGTTGCTATGGAAACTACTCATTATTTTTCAATAGGAGGCTAGCTACTTAATAAAAATCCTACATCTTTTTAATCCCCAGAGAGTCTTAATTTATCCCATACACAGACTTTCCTTCTTGACAGTTCCTTTAATATTCACTGCACTGCAGTGCACATTAATCTGAACATGTCTAACAAATCCACAACTTCTGAAATCAACTTTCCAGCAAAGTTTGGTTTTTAAAATAATATTTTTTTAGCTTGTCTTTTACCTGCTTATATTCCTGTGAAAGATTGTAGGAATGAACTGCAAAGACAAGAGCAGGCCTGTGTAAGAGTCAGACAGGAAAAAAATTTAAAACTTCCTTTATCTATAATAAATGACAAAAACTGCAGGAAGGGAAGATGGACCATGGTCAGAAGTGTTAGCTTGGAATTTGGAGTTAATTCCTTCCAGTGCCACAATCTTCCCTGGCCAGCCCAGGCAATGCTCTTGTCTCTTCTGTCCTCAATTCACCTATAAAATAGGCGGTGCCTATTTGGAAAATTGGAGCCTATTTCCTATTTGGAAACTGGAGCTCTCCTTATTTGATAGATTAAATGCACTAATGATCATCTCAACCACTAAAGTAACAAAACCACATCAGGGCAGAGGGTGGAACACTCCATATTTTCACCATGTGTTACAACTTCCCACATCTCTGCTTACATATCCCACTGGCCCTCCTAGAGTTTTGGGTTCTTTTTTTGCAAAGAAGCAAATGAAATAACTAATTATTATGAGTCAATTAACCCTTTCTTACCTAAACCCTTCTATATTATTAGGTTGAGATAATTATTAGTTGGTTTAAGGTCCCAATATCAGAACATCTGGTAGTGCTTGAAAGAGTCTCCTCAAAAGGACTAGGATCTCTTAGACCAAATATTCATTCCCCCCGAGGATGTGACTATTCCAAAATATTAATTTCCCTCCAAGGATCTGACTATTCCTGGATTTCCTACTACTTATTTGAGGCAGATCAGTGGCATCTCAGTGGAGCAGCTCTTATTAGAACAAGACAGAAAGCTAAAAGAGCTGCAGTAGCTAATTCTCTCATACCCCCTGTATTAGGTATGTTTGAAGCATTTCCTCAGATTAATACAGAATTTAACTGCCATGACAAATTACCAAATCCATCCAATAATACACACTGAGCAACTACAGACACTGCAGAGTTTAATGAAAGCAGAATTAAGCTAAAACAAAATTTAAACTATCTGAAGTATTTCAGAGACTACAGTTTCATGGTTGTTGCTGTGTCTCCTTATTTTTCCCAATGACATCTTCCTCTAAACAACCTTGCACACGTTTCATAAGTTCTACCACATGTAAACCTGATTAAAATTCAGCCACGTATGAGAAGGAAAATTTCCACTAAAGGGAAATTTTTAAAGTTAACAGGTTTAGATTTAAGTCTTCCTACATATAATCAGCTTTTCCTTATGGGATTTTTAAGAAGAACTGGCTTTCTTATTCACTGCCTATGAGTCCTTTCACTGTGCCATTTAACCTAATTTTTAAAAAAGGAAGGAAAACACGGGAGGTTTTATGTAGTTCCACAAACTTTCCTACTAGCAGACTGCTTACATATATTACACATCAACATCAGATAATATTAATAGATCAATAATTTGCCACACTTGATCTGAAAGGTTTAAAGCTTCAAATACCTTTGCCACTGGATTCAGGTAACAGACTGCCAACATACTTAATATTCTCCCCAACCTTTTTGTCTGGTGCATATTACCATGCTGGGACAAAAAACTCCAGAATTTATTCTTGTTCACTGTAATTGAAACTCCTTCCTGCAAGAGTTTTTGCCTTTTTCCTGACCTCAGCTCAGAAAAAAAAAAAAAATTCCCCTTGAATCTTTCTGTATTGCAATTTTACTTCATTGAACTCTGTCACTTTTTTTAACATTTCCCGAAAGACAAAATATGACCCACAATGATTTTCAAAGTTATACAGTCCCTGAACCTACAAAGCTCATAAATATGTCCCAAGTAGCTTAACTGAACCAAAGATAGTGATATGTTGTAGGTGGACACCCAGAGAGAATTTATAAATTTTATGCAAGTAGATTTAAATAAGAAACCTGAAACTGAGGATAGATTAACTAAATCAGGGGAGCAGGGGGAGAGTACAGCAGAGTGTTGGTAGTGTAGAGCATTAAAACATTGACAGTGGGGCTCTGAAGCTCTTTCCTGAGCCTTATTTCTCTTAGCAGAAAGAATTTCTGCTCAGCAAACCCTGCCCTCTGGTGACTAAATGCCATTAGTGCCATGCATATATAAGCATTCAGGGCTTTGCCTATTTGCACACAGATTACAATGAAAAATGCAAGTAAAAACTCGTTCAGTGACATGCTTTGGATTTTATTTAATTCCTTTTAAGGCATTAATAAAAATTCTGATTTTTTTTTCTTCAGTTTCATAGAACGTTCATGCTACCTACCCTGTGCATTATGTACATAAAAAATCCATACTGTATTCACCCCTTTTCTCTTCTCTGAAAACAACCACTCTTTCCAAATTGATCACACAGTGCTATAGAATTACTGTCCAGCCTCATCCTTCTACCACTGCAAGAGCAGATGTCTCAGCCAGTCAGGCTGAAGAACATCCTTGAGCCCATCTCTGGCCCCACAGCTGCAGAGCTGAGACACACATTTCACACACTGGGCACTGCTATTCTAAAATCACCATGACACCAGGCAGTGCTGGTAAAAAAAAAATAAATATGGGCACCATAAATGATTGGTATAATCCTAAATTTTATCACTTTTGTACAACCAGAAATCAAAGCCTTCCACAGACAATGGAAAAGTTGTGAAAGCCAGATATGTACATGCTCTTTGGTAAAAGCCTTTTTTTCAGAATTCCTATTCAACAGCTATGTTTAAAGCCCTTTGAATAATCATTTTCCCAAACAGGTATCAGGTCAGCACACATCTCTGCTCCTGCCTGAACCATTTAAACAGTATATGCCCCTCTCCCACTGTGCAAAGATTTATGGGGTTGTAGCATAGACACCTTAATGATTTCTATAAACCAAAATCCAAGCAGTCATCAAAAACAAAACAGCACTTGAGGGGCAGAGATCAGCAGGACACTGGATTTTTGGAGCAGTTGCCAGAGTTTATGGATGCAATGGCAACTCTGCTGAGAGCTGCCAGGTGCACACACTGTGTTTCTCTTTCAAAACCGAGGAGATACCAGAATTTTCAGTGGTGTTTTTTTGTTTGGTTTTGGTTTTTTTTTTTTCCCTGCATATTGTTAGGTAGCATCAAGGCCTGGCACAAAGCTTGTCGTGCTGAGACACATCTGGAGGGGCAGGGAGAAAGGTAGGGGAGAGGCCCATAAATCACAACTTCATCCCTGTCTAGTGGCTCCGCACCCCAACCTGCCCATCCCAGGCTGGGAGCTGCACCGTGGAAGAAGAGCTGGGTGCCAAGCTGCAGAGAAGTCTTCAATACAGGCTCCAGGAGACCCACAGAGCACTCAGCTGGAACTGGATGATAACTGAAAAACTGGAAACAGCTGGGGAAAAAAACCCAAACACTTAACCGAGAGCATTTCTTTTGCTCTCATTACACAAATGTCTGTGGGGCCACATGATGACACACAGTAGGGAAGCAAGAAATAGACCTGGCAAAAGGATGAAAGACAAGTTTTACCCTGCCCCAGAACCCTGCTTCCAGCACCGGAGCTGGCAGTTAATTCTATTCCTTTCAGTTTCCCCACCTTTACCATGAGAGACACAAAAAAAAAGAAAAATACCCTTAACCCTCATCCAGTGGATGGTCTAGGGAGAGAAAGGTGCTATTTCTCAGCAATGGAAGCTGACTGCTTCTCCCCTGCCCTCAGAGGATTCAATGGGAAAGCAGGACACCTGCAGAGACTCAGCTCTGTAAGAGTAGTGTGAGTCCCACTGGAGTTACTCTGGAGATGTGCCCTCCTGCACAGCCAGAGGCAAGGAGTGTGCCACATGCAAGAACAAGGCCAGCAAACAGCCTGAAGCTGCACCAGGGGAGGCTTAAACTGTATACCAGAAACAATTTCTTCACTGAAAGGGTGTTCAAGCACTGGAACAGGTTGCCCAGGGAGGTGGTAGAATCACCATTCCCAAAAGGGTTAAAAAAAAAATCATGTGGTTATGGCTTCTGGGGACATGCTTTAGTGGTGAACATGGCAATGCTGGGTTAATAGTCAGACCCGATGATCTTGGACGTCTTTTCAAACCTCAAAGACTCTTTGATTCTATGACTCTTGCTAACACATGAGGCAAGGGCAAAGTAGGCATGAAAAAACAAATAAGGCAGTAAAAACAACAGAGCTCAAAGCACAATCAAGAGAACAATTATCAGCCTAGGAGGAGAGACATTTTATGCCTTGCAACTTTCTCTTAGTCACAGTGCTACTGCTAATTAGAACAGATACAATTTTCAGGCAGAGTGGGATTTTCAAGTGGATGGTGCCCTTAAAAATCTTTTCTGGCTTTCACTGTTATTCATGGCACCAGGAGTTTGCTCTCACTTACCTTGACTCAGCAAAGGGCTTACATGTGCTCGGGTTTAAGTACATGCTTAAAACAGTATGTAGTGAGAACATGGAGTCCTCTGCTCCTCTGCTGAGCCAAGAGCCCCATGAAGAGAGATGGAGCTCTTGTCCCCAAGCCAAGGAGGCAGGATGTGCAAGCAGACCTCCAGCAGCTGCAGAAGGGCATATGAGGGTCAGTTGTGTCTCTGGGGCGAGGGCATGACTGATGCAAGCTTAAGGCAGATGTGGGTACAGACTCAAAATAAGTCAATGTGACACTTAAGAGGTTCAGATCTACTATGCAGCTAAAGAGGTGTCATCAATTAAAAGGTGCCACAAAACTAGCAAATGTGGGGCACAACCAGCACTTGGAGCAGTGGGAGAAGCCAGAGCACCCTACCATCACTGCAAGCTTAGAAAATTGAGTTCAACACAGTTTTCTACTGAAAGATTCCATAGCAGGAGGATAAGTTATCTTAGCAGGGAGATGGGCTGTGCCACTCTCAGATGCCTTGAGGATGATGAAACATCAGGAGGCAACTCAAAAAACAAGGATCCCCCAAAATCTTTTATGTGTGGCACCAGTCTCCTAACAATCAGGATTGAAACTGTAGAGAAAACTGGCTAAAAGAGACAATGCAGACAGTGGTTTAGGCCCTGAATTTGCAGTCTGAGTACACACAGCACAGCTCCATCAGCTCATGTACTCCACACAGCAGTGCCAATGCAAAGGAGGTTTCTGCTGTTGCAATGATCATCAAATTGCTGATTTACTGAAGACATGCTGAATGGCTTAGAGACACACAGAACATTTCTTTATTGCTGACAATGCTGAGCCTGTTCTTAGTACCAAAGTGCTGGAAAATGAGGGAGAAAAAAAGAAGAAGCAATTTACTTGTAATTGTCCTGTCTCCAGTTCTGTCACTTGCTTTATATTCTTGTTTTTGTCTCCTCATCTGCTCCCACCATAAATTTCTAGCTGTGCTTGTAAAGCCTCTTACCTGTACACCAGTGCCCAAGGGATGCTGCAGGGCCTCCAGAGGGCACAACCAGAGGGTTTGAGGGAACACTGTGATCTTCATTTCAGTGACACATCCTGTTCATGTTATTTTAATTGTGGTTTAGTGGCTTACAGCCAAGGCAAGGAGTGAATTTCAGGGCAGAAGGCAGACAGCTTTTATACTTTCACTCCTGCCTCTGACACCAGACGAGCCTTCAAACCACTCCATAGCTTGAAAAGGGCATTACAAGGCAGGAGCATGCCAGCCTGGTGGCAAAGCCACTTGGATGAAAAGCAACGACACTCATCTATTCTTTCCTCCTTTTTCTGTGCACTGTCCCTTACCCACTTTCTCAGTTTGTCTTCCCTCTCTTTTATCTTCGCCTATTTTCCTGGAAATATGGAGAACTTCTTTAGCAGCTTGAAACTCATGACTTTTACACAATTCGCACCTGAACACTGAAAATCAAAGTCAAGTCTGAGTCACAGTGCTTAGGAGAGACTGGTGCCTTCTCTCTCCACTCCAGCACAAACTCACAGCATGAGGGCAAAAACGCAGCAAAGCTGGGCTCCCACACAGCTTCCTGGGAAGCAGCACATTAACTTCATGGTAATTTCATGTGCCCTTCCCATGTCTCCTCCCCATGCCAAGTATTTACAGCACACTGCCAATGCAATCCAGAGACCTCCAGAATCTCCAGATCTTGACTAGTCACCCCCATTTTGGGAAACTGAATGAGCTTTTCACATCTCTGGTAAACAATAATACATTTCCCACTTAGAGCAGCTTAGCAAATTTATGGCATTGCACCCATGGATTGCTATGACCAGACACAAGGTCAGCCTCTGTCCCATTTTCTGTTTTCTAGGCAGTAATTTAGACTGCAGAGGGGAGCCCTGTTCCTCAATATACTGAGTTAGGACATGAGGGAAACTATTCCACTCACTGTGTCCCAAAAAAAGGGGTTACCCTACTGGTTATCAGAAAGAAAGGGGATAGGGGCTGGCCAAGTCCTTTATGGAAACACAGAACTGTTGGCTTCACTGCAGGGATAGGGCACAAAATGAAAGATCACATCAGGGCTCAGATGTGTAGGAACAGCTATGTTTTTATTACTTTATCCTCTTCTTAAAAAAGACCTCTTTCTTTCTTTCTTTCCTTTCCCTTCCCAACATCAGACAGTTAAACTGTGAAGCTCATTGCCCCAGGATTCTGTGTATGCCAGAATTTTATATGTGTTTGTGTTAAAAATCCAGTGGCATGGCCTTGGGCACAGAAACATCCTCAGCCACAGGCTGCATGGAGGACACTTGGGGGGAGCTACACAGTCTATTTACACTAGACTAATATTCTTTCTCTAGGCAACTGCTATTGACAATTGTCAAAGAGATGAAAGCAGAAAATATTTTGACCTTTTGTGTGATCCAGTATGCATTCTGCTATGTTTTAATACCAGAATTTCCTTGGTGACTCCAGCCTTCTTTCAGAACCTCAACACCTGAAATTACAGAAGCAAATCTTAAAAGGCCTTAAGGGACTTCGAGTCATTTAATCTCCTGATTATCTCAATCAAATTTTAAATTGTGGAGGCTTGAGTTTATAGATGCTGGGAATCGAAAGTATTAATGCTGCACATCTTCCTTTTCAATATTTACCTGCTCTATTTCTCCATGACAGTGCACTGCTCAGCTGATAAAGATGTTTTCTCCTGCTGTCCCGTGCCAGGAAGAGCCTGGGAGGCAGCAGCAACAGAAGAGTTAGACTGTGCACTGCTCTGAATGCTCCTCTCAGCCTCTGTGTTCGTGACAGACAGCACAGAATGGCACATGCATGACCTGCCAGATGACACACTACCTGCTCTTGTGATGCAACAGGAACCATGATGGGAATTTTTCAAGTGCCTCCGTATCCTCTGCACCTTCCCAGCAGCAAAATGGGAGCACAAAAGTACAGTGTTCACACCCAGGAGGGAAAGAAAGCTGTGCAAGGCTGTTCCAGATGGCAAAACAGGCATGCACAGCTAAAGCTGAAAATCAAGCCCTGCTTCCCTGCTACCAACGGCTGATCAATGTTCAGCCCAATGATGTTTTTGGGGATTTCCATTGACTTTGTTTCTTAAAAGGAAGGGGTTCACTACTCTCTACATTGATCTGGAAACTGGTAGTTGAGAGGAATGGCAAAGTAATGCCAAATCACAGATCACGTGTCATCCCATCAATGGTGTCTCAATACAACAGCTATAATCCAGAATCCACTGAAACCAATACCCACTATGGCCCTCACAGGATGTCACCTCAAAACGCCTACAGAGAGAGATTAGTGCACACATGGCCAGCTGGTTTGTTTTCAAGCTGAGATCCACAGCTCAGATCACAGGGTCATTCTCAAGCCCTGCAGCTGGCCATGAACAATTTATGTTCCATGGCCCGTATCCCATCCCAAATCAGCACATGCAGCTCTCAGAGGCATTCAGGAGGGTTTGCTCTGTGAAATGAGGGGTTCAGTGAGGTTCTAGTTATGAAACAGGTTACTTCAGGGATGCCCATAGTTTGAATAATTTAAAGTCAAACTGGACAAACACAAGAATGCATTATGCAGCAAAGCCCGTTCTGGAAGGATAGGAGATAACCTTCTTGGTCTCCTCTCTCTCCTCATCACTTCAGCTGTGTTAAGAACTTCAGCTGGAAAAACGTTTTTCCCGGTGGAGTAACACAGGGTCATCCTGTGAAGTACCTGTTTAAAAATCAGACCTAAACACACCAGGAAAACCAGCGTTACCTGCAGTGCTGAGGACTTAGAAATGTATCTGCTGAAGCATTAGATCTCTTTAAATCAACTTTTCCGGCAGTTTGAATTTCAATTTCACCACACCCAAAGTTATCCAGGTTATTTTACCATCTACCCTATTACCCCCCCAACAGGAAGAAGGAATTAATATCTCTTCTGCATCTGTAGTAGCTCTTGTCAAAAATTTTTCTGCACATATTCCAAGACTATTCTCTAGGTCCTTTTTCTACCATTTTTGTATTTTTATTTCTACTGTTTCTCTCAATAGGGTGTTGTGTTTCATCACACATCTATAGTATACTGGGCAAGAGAAATTCTTCTCCTCCATTTTCTTTCTTTTATCCTGAATTTCATTTGGGGTCTGCATGCAGAAGCCACAAATCCATTGTTTCTGTGGCCAAGGTGCCGGATTCTAGGCCAGCTCCACAGAGATATTTAAATGCCAAAGCCCTGCAGAGCTCAGCTCTTTCCCATAACCAGACTCTAATGTTCATTATTCTTAGAATTTGCAATATGTTTTAACAATAAAGAGCAGTACATTCTAAATCTTTGTATTCTCTTACATATATGACAGACAAACACTACTAAAAGTGTCACACTAAAAGTGAGCTTGTTTACTCAGAATTCTGCAATATCATTCCACAGAATTTCCATTCTGATCAGTCCCGCAGACAATAAACAGGCAATTTGCTGACTCCTAAGTGGTAAGAAGTAATTTGAATTTCATGACAAGAGATATGGATCAGAGAGAAATAAATTAAGAGACACAGTATATCTTCATACCCGGTGATAGGAGACTGCAGCCCACACTCGCTTTGTTTTAGCAAGTTCAGGTCCCTGGAGCAGTTAAGTCCCAGCAGCAAGTTCAGCAAGGTCGGCCATGCAAACACAAACTTCTTGTCTCTGGCAGCCACAAGGAGCCCACAGTGAGACTTGTGCTGCCAGGACTAAACTCCTAATGGCACCCAGTCAAAATAACCTTTTATCAGACACGGCTACACCTACAGGAGTTGCAGCTCTACCTCCACAGTTGCAGCAACTCCTTTCCAAACCTTTGCAGGAGCAAATCAAGGAGGTTGTTGTGGTGTTTTTTTTGGTTTTTTTGTGGGTTTTTTTTTGAAATTAAATGTCATATGTAGGAAAAGAAGTTAAAAAAAGGAAGTGACATTAGCAAAAACCCACATGAATAAAGCACAAGTTTCTTCCCCTACCAAATATATTGAATGATAGAAAGGTTTTCAGCCTCCCAGCAGAGATGAGTGCCTGAAATCTGAAGCAAGACAAATTCAGGCAAAGCCAGGTGAAAAATGAGGCATATAGCAAAGTCATTAATGACCGCATGACTTAAAAACCTTGATGGATTCTCTAGCACCAGGGCATGCTCAGAACATGATTACACTCTATCTCAAACAGTTCCTCAGCTCAGAGCTGGCATAACTCATGGAAGCTCATGACCTGCAGAAGGAAGGTGTCAGTCAGACAACTCGAGAACAATTCAATTTCATGCAAAACTTTGCAGTTTTGAAGATGCATTCCAGCCACAGCCAGCACCAACACTCCCTGCATTGCTGCATAATGTCTGGATGGCATGAGACACAGCTCTGGCTCCATCAGCATCTGCCACACAGCCCTTGCAGCAGCAGCTCCCCTTATTCCATAAGCAAAGCATGTGCAACGTTTCCTGAGCAAGAACCTTCCTGTTGTCTTCACTAGGATAAAAGAGATATGGATATGGATGGATGGATGGATGGATGGATGGATGGATGGATGGATGGATGGATGGATGGATGACAGATGTGCTCCATGTACAACATCTGAACTGTGAGCTACGAGAAGGACCACAACAGATTAGATGATTGCAATTAATTTAACTTTCTAGAGTAGCCAAACACATCTGTTTTAAGTGCACCATTTCTTAACTTACTGCAGTCCAGTCTAGACTGACATGACACACCAGGAAAGTATCTTTATGAGTTTTGGGTGAAGGAGAGATCTTGCATATATAATCAGCACATGGGTACCCAGATATCTTTTGGGGGAAGGGGTGGAGAGAGTACAAGCTGGTTATCTGCACAGGAGATGAGAGGCTCCCACCAGTCTCAGGGAAGAAGAGAAATATACATATTAGGTACAGAATATCAAACCAATGCTTCATCAATAGTTTGGAAGATGGAATGAGATGGCTAGGATAGGGACAGGGATAGTCATGCTTTATGCACTAAAAAATTCAAGTGAAGATCACAAGTGTAGTCTAAGACTGGAGGTAGCACAGCAGATCGCTCTCACCCACACTCCCCAGTCCATCACTGCATTGTCATAGTGCCCCTCACAGATCAAGACTCCACTGGGGGAGGCACAAACAGGCTGTCTCCAAAGGATTGGATTGTTCTTTGGGGCTCAGGTGCAAACAGGCAAGCTACAGCAAGCAATAAAACCATCACTTGGCAGCTGATGTGCAATAATTTTCTTTGTGCATACTCTTAGCTCATGGCAAACATAAGGTAATTTGGATTAGTTTAGCCTTTGCTGGGCACTTACTGCCTGAGAGCTGCCACTTAACAGCTCATGTGCCAAAACTCTGTGATTTCTTCTTTAGCAGGTGGGTAAGAGCTCATTGCATACATCAGGTGTGCAAGCTGCCTTTCCTTGCACTAAATATGGCAGCACTTTTCCAGCAATGCAGCAAACTCCTGTTCTTTCCAACACAGGAGCTCAGGGTGATTTGGGAATATTGAATATTGTCTGGTGCTCTCAGAACTGTAAGTTCTTTACTGATTTAGTATTCGCACCTGAAACCGCAGTTCTAGTGCAGCAGAATCTTGTGACCAGGGGATCAGATGAACTGAACATAATTATGGAAAACACTGAACAGATCTACCCTATTTCTCCAAATAGTTCAGAACTACTCCTTTCAGCACAGCACACAGCACCAAATACTGGGGTTTTTTATCTTAAATTCATATTTTATTGTTCCTGAATGCAAACTACTAAATATTTATGGGCCACAAACTGAAACTGAACTTTCCATACAGAAAGAATTCTTATCAGTCTCAGGAATATCACCCTTACTAAACTTTCTTGCAAACAGACTACACTTTAAGCTTGTTTTTCTCTTTGTGGCCAATTCTATGCAAACCTTTCTCACAAAAGATATTTATGCCCTCAGAGCACACACAGGAATAATTTCTTCTGCATTCATTCATAAAGGTCTACTTGTTTCTTTTTATGTTCCCTTTCAAATTTAGTCCTTTGAACCACTCAAGACAAGTAATACTTATATTTTCCAGGTACCTGAAGTTTCTCCAGCCTCAGAGAATTTGGAAGCAGATATTTTGCAATATATAGTAATAAAATAAAAAATCCTGTGGTGCTGCATTTCTCTCTTAGCAGGAGGACTCCTGTTTTCCATTAAGCAATGATGAACATTTTTTCCTATTGACTCGTCCAGGAACTGTTATAAAACCCTAAGGATGCTCTGTCTTATTAAAAATAGGAAAATCCTCTAAGTATGGTACATCAGGTCTTAAGTTCTGCCTAAACTTAACTGTGGCATCCCACAGAGCAGGAAGATGAACGAGAGACAGATTTCAACTATGCTTTCTCAGGAATAAAAACACTGAAGATACAAGAAGATAAGCTGGTCTTGAATAGCTTCAGTAGAGATAAACTAGGTGAAATAACAATTAGAATAATACAACATTTCAGAACAACATGCATGAGAACAAGAGAGAACATGAAAAAATAGTTGCACTTTGGTTTTGTGGATACTTTTTCTTTCAGCTTAGTTGTTTTTGGTCCACAGCTGGACTTCCTGGAAATTCATCCTTGTGTATCCCAGACTAAAGATTTTAGAAATATGCTTGGAGAGGATACTGTCACTCTTTTCCATGTGAGCTGATTTGCACGGAATACTTAAATGATTATGTAGGTCAGAAAATTCTCTAACATGGGGTGTAAAACTCTCTTTTGAGAAATCAAACACCTGGGTTTACACTTTGCTCCCATGACTGTTTAAGACTGGTAAGACTTCTACAAGGCAGCCCTATAAAATCCTATGTCTTGGTGATTAGGAAACTTTCTGAAAGATGATTTCACCCATCTGGAAAGATTGCTACAACTCCCTTCTTCTGTTTTAATTTAGCTTAAATTAAATTGCCATTGTCAGAACTGTCCCTAAAGTCAAGACAACCTTGCCAGTTTCATGTAAACTGAAATTAGAGAGTTTAGAAAAATATCTGTTCATTTGTAAAACAGCTCAGTCAAATTTACCTAATTACCCCAGCACAAATCACATCCCTTGTGTGCCAGGAACTGTATGAATACTAACAGAAAGGTAAGTTCTACCAAAATAATTTATTGTTAGTGCATGTTATAAAAGATAGTCAGACGCCTACAAAAGAGGAACAGATAGTAGAAATGTTTCAGAGTTGTTGATCTAATTTTCTAACGAGTCAGGTAGAAATTACCAAAATATGCCCTTTCCTATCAGAAAAGAATCCAGCATTCCCAAATCTTTACGTATTTCCAGTGTCTTAACAGCTGTGACACTGCAGAGATGGGCCTATTTCCCCACAATAT
>NW_020956608.1:86036-91980 GCF_003031625.1 Empidonax traillii
ACTGATGAATAACTGGGGACTCCATTTGCTATCATGTTATGCCACCCCTTGTTTTCCTGCTCACTTCTTTAAGATGGGGCTGCTTCTGTAGACTCAGTGGTCTGAGGACACAAAAGAGACGTGGTTTGTAGGAGGAAGTCAGCTGATGTAAGAGGAACTTTAAAGTTTGTCCACCCACAAGACAAGTTACCCTAATAAAAGATATTACTTCTCCCTACAAGTCTTGCTTTAACACTAAGTACAGCACAATATTGGGGGTCTATACAGAACTAATATAGTCTAATGTAACCTTAATTTAGCCTTGTCCTCGAGCACCCAGGGATTTCTAGTGTAAAGGCCTCATGAGGGAATTAGTAGGGCCCATGGTGACATGCATGACTGAAAAACAGCAGCACGCAGCAAATGAAGCACTGAGCTGGAAAAACGGAGGAAGGACAGTTTAATGACTAAGCAAGACATGCTGAAGACACAGATGATTTCCCTGTCTCTCATACAACCAGATTCCTTGATGCTGGGCAAAACATTTAGCTGAATTTTGCTAAGTGAGCACTACAGTGTTACTTACTTCCAAATGTTCACCTCTGGGACTTCTGATACTGTTTGAGAAATGCTGTGGGTCAGCACTGTCACTGAGGTCACAGATCTGTGTTTTAGACTCTCATAAAAATAGTCTCTATATCAAGGTATTCAGGGTACATTAAGAACTGTTCCTCAGCTTGGGGGGAATAAACCTCTCCTCATGCTCAGCAGCTGTCCCATGAAAACAAATTCACTAGTTTTTGAGATGCATTCAAATATTGTGCTAGAGAAGCGCCCAAGAGAAAATTAAACAGCATCTGAAGAGAGTGCAGACTAAGGCCTAGGGCCATACACAAAACAATCAGTGGAAAATGAAACGTTGAAGAGCTTTTCATTAAACCACTGTGAGCATGAGAAGAGGGGTCCTGTGCAAAAAAACTAAACACAACCACAGTGACACACAACCATTTATTAAAGACTAACATAAGGAAACCTGAGTAATGAGGGATTCACTGGCAATTATAAGTCCAGCACTGTCGGTATGTTTTGAGAGCCCGACATGGTGATGATTCCTCTGATGTATATTGTAATACCACATAGAGGTATCTAAAGAGGTCTGAACAACCTCTACCAGCAACTGAAGGTTTACAGCAGTGTGAGTAATCAGTAGATAAATTAGTTCTGACTAATATGAATGAGCAGCAGCAGCTGAAAACTGGCACTGCTGCGGCCCAAAGCAGTGTTTGTGGTACCCACAGCTCTTCCACGAGAGCATCACACTGAGCCCTGCACATGCAGCTCTGGCATGAGGGACTTGCATCCCTTGGGCAGGCACGGCCCTGGGGAGGCACTGATTTAGATCAACTGAGTGTTTGGTGGCTGTGAAAATCCACCCCAAATAACCATAAAAATCCTGAGTCTTCAACACATATTAGCACTTTCAAGCAGTGTAAGCTGTACTGCTTGATCTTTGCTGCCTTGAGAAGTAAGAGAAAAAAAAAAAAAAGGAGAAGAGTTTTAGTGCTTCACAGTTTGGACATTTTGTTGGGTGAATAATTTCTATCACAACGCCTTTTGGCCTCGGGCTTAGAAAAACCATCAAGAAAGAAAGCTCAAGTAAGATTATGGGATATAAGAAGAACACTTCATCTTAACAGCACTGTAGAAACAATATCAGATGGCTTTTACTGCATAACCAAAATCTTCTGGAAAATCTGTCCAATAGACCACAGGGATTTAAATGTCCCTGAAAAATTAAATGCCATACAGGAAGAGAAGCCAACTTTCTAACTCCCAGTCACACGCCCCAGCCATGATGTTGTGTGACTTGCTACTGACACACAGCGTGCTTTCCCTCTGCTGCTGGGATGAGATAGCTGGAGATTACTTTTGGCTGTTTTGAACACCCAAACCACTTCTTTACACTTGTGAGAAGCTGCCATCAGCATCCTCTGCCTCTGACTGCACCGAGAGCACCACCATCACCACTCTGCACCAGCACCCCTTTCAGAAAGCACCATTCTGCTGTTCCCCTCCTGCACTGCCCAAACAGGGAGAGGGCCCTTCTCCTCTGCCAGTGTTGGAATAATTGACAAAAAAATTGCTGCCTTAGAGCAGTCTTGCTACACTGAACACCTTCACATGTATGCCCCTCATCACTTGATTTGAAGAAGCATCTGCATTAAAAAAGTCTGTGCCACAGGTCAAGTTCTCAGAAGTGCTCAGGGCCAGACACAGTAAAGGACACAGCTGCTCACAATCTTACAATCTCACTGCCACCCCTACACTGTCAACATCTTAAGTCACTGGGAGCTTGAAAAATCAGCATTAGGGGTTCTGAGGGGTAGAAGCTAACAGGAATTGCCTGGTATTGCCTGTGGTACCCCTTCTTGGGTAATTTTTACACTCACCTGTGTCTCCTGTGTTCAGAAAAGACAAGGGAAGGAGATGCCTCCTGGGACTGCAGCAACAGCCAGGACCTCATGCTGGGAGATGGGGTTTGGAACAAGGCTGAGAACCAAACCCGGACTTCTCACTAGACAAATGCCATGTAGCAATGGGCAGTTTTGCTCCTCCAGGTAGAGCTTCTAAAACAATTTGTGTTTTACTATTCAACCCTTTCAACTCATGTTAAACTCACAACGGACCCACACAGTGCAATGAGTCACTGAAGGGCACCAGGTGTGTTCCCAGATGAAGTGAACTCTTGCTCTGCCTGTTTCTGAGTCACAGAGAGGCTTTGATGAACTTGGGTGGTTACAGCTGGGCAGTTCTCCCGTATGAACAGCACTGCTCTTGTGGCCTAGGAATCATTTGTATTAAAAAAGGAAAATATCCAGGAAGGCTGTTAAAACTCAGCCAGTGTTCTCAATCATTTGAATGTACTGACCTACTAAATTCTCTTTAAATACCAGAATCTGCAACTCACATAATTTTTCAGACACTGTAGTGGTCCTATAACAGAAAACAAACTGTGTGATATTCTTCCAAGAGCTTCTCATCCACAGGCTTTCCTTCTGCAATTTGTCTTTGTTATGGAGATAGGCAAAGGTACTGTCTGTAAAAGACTCTGGGACTCCATGTAAAAAAACACTAAAGCAAAGCACTTCGGGGGGAAAAAAAAAAAAAAAAAGAAAAAAAGAAAATAAATTCTACAACAATAAGGAAAAAAGAACTGCTCTGAACTGGATTTCCACACAGAGACCATTTGCAACATAAATGTCTATAGATGCTGCTGCCCTCCTAGTGACAGACCTCTTAAAATCTTGCCTCTTGAAATGAAAAAGTGTTTTGCCTACAGGGGAGGTAGCTAGAAACGCTCAGGGAAATATCATATACATCTGACACAGTTGGTTTAAAATGCAGCAATCAAGGGACCCTTGAATAAACCTGACTGAACTATCTTAAAAATATGAGAAAGGACTGGATTCAGCCCTGTATAATCTGCTTGACTATGATTATTGTTGGGTTTTTTTACAAACGCTGAGTGCAATAATGTTTACCTCTTCAGGAGATTCTCTGAAAAGATATTTAGCCTGCATAAAACTGTTAAAACTTAGGTTCCTGTTACCTAGCTGGAGGCAGAGACCTCTTCACAAGTCCATGCAATATTTCAATAGATTTAGTTGTAAAAGTGGACCCTGTGTTTTCTCTGCTTCCAAGGGCAGGTATATAATACCATAGAAGTAAGGTATCTGAGATCTCTCTTAAAGCTAGATAAAACTTTAATCTTTGCCTGCTTTTTCTGGAAGACCATTCCAATACTTCAATGCTCAAGATCTTAAAACTCTTATTATTTCTTGCCTAAAACAATTTATGACCAGCTATCAATTCTTATTCCAACAATATCCTTCCTCCTAAAAAACTTTACAGTCCCCAGAGAAGGGCCCATTGACCTGACTAAATGAGAAGCAGTGATTACTGAAGTTAACAAAAAAAAAATGCTGGAAATGCCTGGGTCTGACAATGAAACTTTCTGCTAGATAGATATCCTGAGGATGGACAGATTCCCCATTTCCACCATTATCAGCAAAAGGGAGAGCCAAGTCATGGAAAATTCTAATTTCCTACTTTGATAAGAGATAAGACCCATTAAGTATGAAAAGCCTCTTTGCCTTTTAGTCAGCACATGAATTTACATTCAGAAACTCTAAAGATTATGTCACTATTATTTAAAGAACAGATTTTGGTGCTGTACCTTGCTGGAGTGCTCTGAGCTCTGGACGATGAAAAGAGAAATAAACACTATTACATATATTCTAAGCTTTCATCAGAAAGTTTAGTGGTGTCAACAATCTCTCAAATAACCCATTTGACTAAAAGCAGCCACCAGATTTCTTCATTTGATCTTAGAAATTTGGGATATCTAAACTGATGTTAAAAGGCTCTGTTTCCAAATATCTGGTTGCCCATTCACCCCTTAACAAGTCTCTGCTTGGCATTTGTGAAAACAAATGGAATAGAAAAATAAAATAGTCACATTTTCTTGTTTGCTTGGTGAGTCACAGCCAACCTGTATGAAAAGGGAAGAGAGGAAGGGCAGTCCCTAATGCCCAACAAGTATTTCGGAATGAGTCGATAAATCATCCTTCTTCTGTTTGCAGAAACGCCTTGAACAGAACAGAACAGTCCTGAATAGTTCATTACTTACAAACATCTGATGAAAAGTGAATTCAGTTTTTCGTTTATGATCCAACATGCTGGAGGAAGATGAGTTTTCTAGATGAGATACAGGCAGTACACATAAAACCAATCTATTTCTTTCTCCTTTCCAGTGCTGTCCAAGGCACTGGGTTAAAGAAAAACACGGGAGTGGGCTGCTGCCAAAATCAGCCACACAGATATCACTTATCACTGCCAGAGACATTGATCCTTGTACAATTTATCATGGTACAGTGGCAAACAGGAAAAACCACTGTCACACAAATGCACTATCATTTGTTCTTTAAGTTACTTTAAGCATCAAGCCTTGCAGTCTTTCCCTCAGTTATTACCTATCTCAGCGATCTGCCACCAAACCCTTCACAAAGGCCCCTGAATCCTGCTGATTGAGTTGTCTCACAGAAGCCTTGCTAATAGTATACATTTGGAGTGCTTTTAATCATTTTATGAAGTTAGGAAATTCTCATCTATTGAACTCCAGTGGACCACAGAGAAATTTTATGGCTTGTCACCAATCGAGATCAGGTGAAAGGAATGCAGAACGGTGCTTTCAAATTAAATTACAGTTTTTCAGGTTGGACTGGCACAATCTGTCTTTAGAAAAAGAGGAAGCCTTTTGTGGAACTTTTAGAGCAAATTCAATCCTCTGATTCACACTGCTGCTCCCTACATTTTAGACTAAACTGCACAGTTAAAAAGCTGACTATGGCATTCTCACGTATCTTTCCAGCCCAATAGCGATGTGCTATCTGCCAAAAGCCCATTCCCAGAAGAGCTTCAGCTTAGCACAGACAGGAAGGAACAGTGAAGGAACAAGGTTATAATTTGAGGGATTTCACATGCAGATTTACAAAGTGGGATTAAACGGGCTTTAACCTTGTTCTTCACCTTCACCTTCTCTGTCCAGTGCCAAGAGGTGCTTCTTTCCAACTCATCCAAAGAGGAGAGAGCCACTACAGAGCTGTGCAGTTGTTATCATCACCCTTGGGTCTGTGAGAGAAAGGAAATGTTCCCTCATGACCCAATATAGAGAAGACAGTGGATTTCCTCTCTTTTCCCTCTCCTCTAATATCAAGTTTGTCCAATGCCTGGAGAAGAACAACTTACTGAAGAGCATATAATTTTCTACTGAGTGAATTATAAAAATAAAGCAACAACACCACAGGCAACCCTTTTGGCCATGTTTATACATGCTCTGCATTTACATCCAGCGAATGTGCTGTTACCTTCCCTGAACATTCATAGGAAGAGAATTTTAACATCC
>NW_020956608.1:92229-93492 GCF_003031625.1 Empidonax traillii
TGCCTGGAGAAGAACAACTTACTGAAGAGCATATAATTTTCTACTGAGTGAATTATAAAAATAAAGCAACAACACCACAGGCAACCCTTTTGGCCATGTTTATACATGCTCTGCATTTACATCCAGCGAATGTGCTGTTACCTTCCCTGAACATTCATAGGAAGAGAATTTTAACATCCCCCTCTGAGTTTAAATGCTCACAGACAGTGAAGGTGTCCCTGCCCATGGGAAAGATGATCTTTAAGGTCTCTTCCAACCTAAACCATTCTGTGATTCTATGATTCTCCTTGAGACCTCACCAAACACCTGCATCAAACACACGCATTCTATACAACCCTCTAACACAAACACAGTGAATCTGGGCTGAAGATACACCAAAAAACCCCGATATATTCTGCTGTTATCAGAAGTGGAAATGGACAGTGTTTTGTAAGTGAAAAAATGCACCTTGAATTTGTTATCCACAATTCAAACATTTCATAAGCATAATAAAATTATTTTTCTAAGACTGCAATTGTAACACCACATAGCTGGTCACTACTTAAGTATTTATAGAATATCTTCTTAAAGTCATTACACAAGAGGAGAGGATGGGAACTATACAGTTTTTCTGTCAGGCATTTTATAAAGGTATTAAATACTTGCTGCTTTCTAAAGAGTAAAAAAAAGAAAAAAAAATCTGTAAAAGTTATCATAGAACCAAAATATGGGAGAAATGGCTTCCAGTCTCTTCCCTCTGGAGACATCAGAACACTTTCCAAGAGGTGGGATAAAGGCTGGAAGAGATATTACATTTTAAAAAAAAAATTACACAAAACCCCCTGTTCTTCCAGATTATGAAGAATCTGCTCTCCTTTCCAGAACTAGTTCCTGCATTAGGATAAGTAGGAGGAAAGGGAAAATATGGAATTTTCTGTCTCAGTCAAAAGACATATTTTGCCCTATAGCAAAAAATATTTTAGAAGCACAACTCCTTGTCTTCCAGTGTCAGAGCTGGCATCCAGTTCTGTGCACCACAGCTTTCCTCTTTCTTCTTTCCCTTCCTTATCCCTTGTCTGTTTTTCTTTCTCTTGTTTTTTTCTCTTGCTTTCAGAGTCTGCCTCAATTTTTTTCCCCAGGGGCAAATTAAACTGAGGACGCCGATTGAAAACTCACTCAATCAGTGCATCACAGCTGTATCTCCTTTTGGCCAAAGAAGATGTCTCAGAAAGGTTTTAGCACACTAAAGTCGCCAGAACAGCCCAGACATCACACACAAGGCAG
>NW_020956608.1:94352-96030 GCF_003031625.1 Empidonax traillii
AAAAAAAAAAAAGAAACCTTAGAGACAGCAACCACAAATTACTCCATTCTGCCCATCTTCCTTTCCTCATTTGCTTCCTTTTTTTTTCTCAGTGGCCTTCCCCCCCTCCCAGCTACGTGACTTTTAAGCCGGACAACCCTTCCACCTATCAAAAGCCTGACATCCATGTTTATAGTCCCCCAGGACTACCCTTGTCACTTTACCACATTAGCTTGCATTTCCATTTTTGACAACTTCTGGCATGTTTTCTCTCAACCAACAATCACTTTCTTTTATATGACACGTAGCACTTTAGCAGCCAAAGCACAACAGTCTGATAACTGCTCATCCAGCATCATGTATCTTCTTATTATCTGCTACATTATCCTTATCTAATTGCATGCACTTTGGCTCAATCTGACATTTTCAAAACTACAGATGCTTATTAGCTTTTCTTAGCTAAAAGAAAAAATGTGCATTATAGTGATTATCAGTTCCTGGCACTGCCTGAGAAACATTGTTATGAGAGAGACCTTTGGCCCACCATAAACAAGCACAATCAAGCCCGTTTTGGTTATTAGCAATGCTCCCACAAATGTTTCCACTGTCAGAATTAATGACTGCACGACTAATTATTAATAATCTCATGTTTCTGTGGGTTCTTTTTAGCCCAAAGCTTTAGGCCAGAAGCAGAAATTATTTAATTCTGTACTGCCACAGTGAAACCACAAATGAAGTCACAGCCTTGATTCCTTTATGGTATCCAAGAGATGCAGGTCCTGCCCCCACAGGGATAAATAACTAATAGAAGGTCATGAAGCAGGTCAGTGGCAGACCCAGGAAAAGCAAGACTTCCCTAACAGTTATTCCAATATTCTACCAAAGATCCATACCACCTCAAACAGAAGGTATATAAACGTGCCCAGAAATCAGTGAGAATTACCCACTCCTTGAAGAAGCCTCTTCCAAGCACACCACCCTCAAGCACAGAGGATATAAACAAGGCAAGCACAATAGATCGGGTTACTGTGATCCTAAATCTTGGTTATGTCAGTTTTAATTAATTGCTCTTGTTTGCAATGACTCACTGTGTGTGTTTTGACAAGTGTTGTTTGTGCTGCAGTTCATAACAGAACAAAGAAGCTGCTTCAACAGCACCCACTTTATCAGAGAGACCATTGTGAAGCACTGTGATAGCTTTAGAGTTTTCTCCACGTCTCCTCTTGTATCTGGGATTACAAACACCCACATGAAAAAAAAAAATTAAAAACCAAACCAAACCAAAACAAAACAAAACAAAAAAAACAACAAACACACAATATAGAGCAGATTGAGGAACTGTAGCAGTAAAGGAAGACTAGTAAAAGTCAAAATCTTCAGTCCACTACAAACCATTTATGTCTCTATGGCAACAGCTTCCTTATCAACACCGTAATAGAAGTTTGGTCTTTTAAATATTACCTTTGTTTTCTGACACCTAAAGGAAATAGAAAAAAAAAAAATCAAAGATAAACCATATTTAATATAGATTACCCAGAGACATGAGGAGGGATTTAGCAATAAATGACAAACAAAGATAGGATTCTACAGTCACATGAAACATAATCCCACGAGCAATCTGTGCAAATCTCAGAGCTGTGTATGCAATAAACTTATCTTGGGACAATCAGACTCTTATGCAAGAGGTCAAACACTATTT
>NW_020956608.1:97182-106870 GCF_003031625.1 Empidonax traillii
TAATATAGATTACCCAGAGACATGAGGAGGGATTTAGCAATAAATGACAAACAAAGATAGGATTCTACAGTCACATGAAACATAATCCCACGAGCAATCTGTGCAAATCTCAGAGCTGTGTATGCAATAAACTTATCTTGGGACAATCAGACTCTTATGCAAGAGGTCAAACACTATTTAAAGCAGATCCAAGCATACTCTTTTCTCTCTGCTCAAGACTCCTTGTTCCTCTGGAATACAAGATAACCCAATCTGCCTGTCTAGAAGGAGAGCAGGGGAGGCAGGCAGAAGTTGAATTTTGCTATGCCAGAGGGCATGTCACTGTGAAGCAGCTGGAGAGGAGCCATCTGAGGTCTTCCTGGGAGATCCATCTTTAGGCGCCAGGGCACAGAGAGATAAAGTTGCCTGCAGCCACCTGTTAGATAGGGAAGAAGAACTGACTCATGGTTTCCCAGCAGTGCAAAAAAACCCAGGGCTTTTCTCCTATGAGGTAGGGCTGGGGAAAAGGAGACAGGAAGACGTGAGCTCTCCTTGCTGTCTCTGTTTCTCATAAGGGACTCAGAGGTCTTGGGAGCAAGTGGAAAGAGCCATCCACCCCAGAGCCATGTCCCATACCACCCTACCTGACAGCAGCAGCAGCTGCCACCAGATTGTTTTTCTGTGACCCTGGTACAAGCATAGATGTCTGTTTTGCAAGCAGTTCTTACTTTTTATTTTGCCAAAGGCTGGCTTTACAAATAAAAGTCTTCTTTAGTCCCCCTTAGCCAGAGGCACTGCAGGACACTTGAATTCATCTTCACAGACACAAACTCCACAGGATTGGGTTCTGCCAACCGCTGTTTATACCCTTGAGAAGGGATGGCAGGCAGGAACAAGCCCCCTGCTGCTGCTCAGATGGTGGACTTAATTCTCCCTCTGCCTCTGCCAGAAGAGGAGGAAAGCAGCAGGCACAGGGATCCTGTGTAAACCTCCTGCTGGTTCTGCTCACCAAGCGTCTTCAGATCTAGGGCTTGGAGACTGAAGTAACATCTGTAATTGCTCAGTCTCCATGGGTTTCATTGCTCCTCTGACCAAAATACCACAGTTACATTCTTTTATAGAGAGTTGGAGCTCATTTTAATGGACAATAAGCAACACATACATACTTTTGTCACAAACACTTCAAAATTAATGACTGTGGTATAACTAGAGCTGAGGCTACCAGGCATTTCCCACTGCTGCTTTTACATTTCATGTAGTTCTGCACATCCAAGACAGGGATGAAATTTGCATTTGCTTTTGAGGTCTGCCTAGAGTGAAATCTGCTTGAAATGCTGGAGCAGATGCTATTGACAAATACAGAAAAGAAATAGAAAAAGCCCCAAACCACCCCCTCCCGAAAATATTATAATGAAAGCGTTAAGATACTCCTATCCTTCCTTTTGGATGCTTTAAATCTCCTTTTGCTCAAAGCAAACTCCAAAGCCTTGAACAGCTAGAGGGAAACATCAGACATTTGAAATGTCACACGAAAACTGTCAGAAATGAGTCCTAGATACAGCAAAGTCTTAAATGTGCCAGACTTCACAATTAGTTTTACACCTGTAAGAATATCCTTGGTGGTAACTGGAACAATTTTTAGTCCTAAAGCCCCTGGGGCCCAGAACCAGAAACTGCAGCAGCTCACAGGGCTGAGCCACAGCAGACCGTCACTGCCACAGAGCTGAGATGAACTGTCTATTTGTCAACTCTGCCTCTAATTATCCACCTGCAAAGTGAAGATAATAATAAGTGCACTTTCAAAAGGCACGGGGACAGTAGCTCATGGAAAAATCTATGTAATAACTGAACTCCACTAACAAGCACCTTGTTTAAGGGAAAATAATTTACACTATGCAAGTGATAAAAAAACATGCTCAGTGGGAATCTGGTAAGTTTTCGCCAGCAGAGAGTCACAATATTGGCCTTTTTCACATTACCTCACACACTTTGATACCTTTGCCTAAACTCAACTGCTTGCAAAGTGACTGAGTATGACACTCCTCTACCTCTCTCTCTAGCTCCAAATTACAAGTTCCCTGAAGCTTAAAAATTACATTAATATTTGCTGTAATCTTTAGGAAGACTTTTAAGTGCTATTTTAACAAAACAAATTATGAAAGAACTCTATATTGAAGTGCTTAAAAGTTGAGACATAATTAAAACTCTAGCTGAATGTGGGAAATGAAGGTCCCCAAGCACTCCAAGGTGGAAAATTTGGGAAGGACTTGTATTTCCACTACATAAAAACTACTGCCAATTCATCCTTCAGAACACCTTACTGGATTGTACCACCACACTCTCCCTCTGTTCCCTTCTGCAGTGCTCTGTGCTTGCAAGTCACACATGTGGCCAGTGCCCATTCTTATTCCCTTTTGTAGTTCTGCACCGGCAGTAAAGACTATGGCACAGTGATCTATTCATACAGATGAATGCACAGACTCAAAATATGTTTTAACTCAGTCAACTCACCCACACTGAGTCTTATCAGTACCAAACACCCACAATTTAATGAATACATATGACATTTTCAAAGCTATACGAGTTATATGAGCATACATGGGTAAGAACCTGATCCAAAAGGACGATTTATGCATCTAACTAGGAAATATATTCCAATATGTATTTTTTTATTTGACCACAAATCTTCTCAAAAACCTTGAAATCACAAACCTAAATTATTTGTGTGTACTTTAAAAAGCTTCACTTTATCACAACCTGCTATGAGTGAAAGAGGTTTTTGTGAAAACACTGGCTTTTTTGTTTTCTTTTAGGAGATAAGAGAAAAACATTCCCTTAGAAGAAAGATTTGTTCCTCCCTTCCTTCCCCCATGCCTGAGTATGAGGCCACTTAAAACTATTGTTGAACCGTTTTTTTACAAGCCTTGAAAACAAATATTTCTCCCTGAACATGAAAAAGAAAGTTACAAAATTGTCATCATTTCGAGCAGACCTAGAGAAAGCAATAAGAAATTGAACAGAACCTCCATGTGTCATTATGAGTATATAAAAAAGTCGGTGGTTGGTGTTTTCCTATAAAAGCAAGGAAAAGCCGAGCACTCCATAGGAACAGAGTGATCACGACACGCTGCCACCCCTTGGTCACGGGACGAAAATGCTCGTACCTCACAGACACGTGCTGGGAATCATCCAGCACATCAGGCAAAAAAAAATCCCAGCAAAATCAACCTGCAGCTAATGAACTATAATGGGAGATTTTGCTGGACCACCACAAGCACAAATATATTAGCCCAAAACAATGTAAAGTTTTTTTATTTTAAGGGACAAATTCGTCTGACTCCCAGAGAGCATTTTCAAAGCTGGGACAGACACCCTAAGAACTGTCTTCTGTCTGCCCTTTTCTGAAACAAAAGTACACAAACGGGTGGAGATTTTTTTCCACACTTCCTATATCTTTGAAAGACCCCTTGGAAACCAACTTGAGCTGCTCCAACCCTGGGTCCAATCTCTTCTTTCTGCACTTTTTGCTACTTGCTCAGAAGAGAAATAATGTGAGCCGAGTACTCTACATGAGGTGTCCCAACCTACTGCACAGTTCACTGCCATTAGAGAGATGATTCAGCCCCTTCACACAGTTATTCCTGAATACTTAAAAATACATTCTCCCTGGCAGATTTTTTAGTGCATGCATCATCACCGTGGCTAGTAAAGGCTGCAGGAACAGAGGCTGATTTTAACCCACAGCAAATATCATAAGGTAGTTTAATTACAAATCTAGCTATAAAATGAAGCATAAAAAGCATATCACTTGCAGATCAGAGGGTCCACTATTCAGTAATCACTGAATATATAATGGGCTTCTGTACAAATATAACCCATGATTTTTATAAGGTTTGTAACTCTTCTTTTTGAAGGAAGTAAGCTGCAAATTTTATTCATTTCAAAGGGTGAACTTACAGAATGTCAGCAGGACCTAACTATTTCCATCAAGAGAACTAGTTCCAGCTCTCCACATCTCAATGGCTGTAAGATAACGGAGCTCAGCACCCAAGAACTCACCAAGAAGAGGAGATTCTTACAGATTCAAACAGGAGTTTCTGCCCATAAGCACAATTCAGATTTGTAGATAGACTTTTTGTTACAATTCAAATTATTGTATCTTACAGTAAAGTTATGATTCCCACAGTTTTAGAAACCCTTCTGTACAATCAATTCACTCAACTCTTTAGGAAAAAAAATCACTCCACATAAAAAAAGCACAACTCAGTGCTGTGGCCTACAGCTCAGGCCTCAACCTTTCTGAAACACTGTCCTTGACATACATTTTTAGGAGGTAATCTCTCTTCTCATTAGGCAAATAATGAACTGAAAATAACACTTTCAATTACAGGCAACAGCAAGTTTGACATACCAAATTACATTTTTTTTACTCTAATGGCTTTGACTCTCACTTTCTCAGATACACTCTGTAAACAAAGGATATTTGATTTACTAAATCCTTAATTTATCCAAGCAGGAAACACAGTTTTACCGAAGCATCTCAAAATGATCTCTATTTATATCTGATTGAGAAACTTCTCAAAAGGTAAATCAGTCTGAATAATCAACTGCAGAACTAGTAAAGTATAATATATGGCCAAATACAGTTTTAAGCAAATGCAGAAAAGAAAGAAAAATTCAGAATTCAGTTACAGAAAGAATATTCAAAGTAATGAGGGCTTTTGTTCTTTGGGACAGGCTTTTTCTATGGCTAAGTCTCCTGTTAAAACCAATAGGAGTTTTGGCCAAGTAATGAACCTGTAGGAATGCAGCATATGGCTCTTTAAACAGAAAAGCTTTATGATGTTTCAATGGGGGGGTTCAATTTTTTTTAGAAGATAACTTATCATATAAAATTCAATTTAAGAAGAACTACTGTGATCATTGTTTTATAGTCAGTGCCTTATAAAACAGATCAATATTCTGTATTACAGAAAAGTGCTGAATTTTTTATGCACCTGATTAATGCATTGTTATCATCCCACTAATTAAAAGGAGCGGCGTTACACACAATCAGCATGATACATCTTACTCAGCACCTCCTGGCAGTTGCCTGCAAAAATTAAACTCATTAATCACTGTGATGCCAAAGAAGAAAAATCCTGGAAAAGATGAAGAAGCTCTGTTTTATGGGAAAAAAGTTCTCAAGTTAACATGGAGGAGAAAATCCCTTCCACAGTATAATATGGAAAGCATTAATCTCATTAATCTAAAATCAGTCATCATTACCACGTAAAAGGTAATCTCATCAGACTAAAAAGGACAATTATGTTACCAAAATTCTTCATAACCTGCATGTTGCACCACACTAGATTGAACAAAGAGTTCTCACAGATGTTTCCTCATAATCAAATAAACGCAGTGAAAAGCTAATCCTTTAAGAAGGAAAAAAAGGCCACTAGAATTTTGTTTACAGCTATTCCAGTAATTAACTTTAAAGTCAATAATGCCACAGAGCCAACTAGGAAGTGGTCTTCTGGGGTCATTTATACAGAACCTACTTTTTCTTATTACTCCTCCCATAAATTACATGATTGTCTCATCAGATTAATAATTAACATGAAAAATTTGCAATTTTTTTTCCAAGTTTTGTTCACAAGTAAGGTCTACTATATATATATTTTGTAATATACCTGACATAAGCTGAAACACAGTAAAGACTTTTCAAAATTCTCAAGAATGTTGTGTCCTCTGCTTTGCTGTACTTTCATGTTACAAAAACAATGTTCTCAAGTCTGCCTCAATGGTGGCTGTAAAGTGAAGTCAGCAGTTGTCATATAAAATCATGATTGTGTGTCTTAAAGAGTCACTGCCTCCTTTTAAACTTTGTATAGATTTCATGTAGTATTTTTCCATCAGTAGTACTTCCAGGGAACAGAATGCTTACTTACAATACCATGACCTTCAAAGGCAAGATCCTGTCTCTTTCTCTGTTTTGTACTGCATTGAGGTCTGTACTGGTGCTTAAAAATATAGTGCTGAATGCAGCACACATATTTCAATGGGAAAAGTCATCATCAGTAACCCATAAAAAAACCACTCAGTTCTCTCTCGATTATTAATCACATGACCAAATCAGGAACAGAACAGTCTCATTCTCAGGTTTATTTTGAAATTTCCAAATGTGGGCAGGGAAAAAAACAAAACAAAACAAAACAAACAAACAAAAAAACCAAACCCTAACACACTCCCCCCCACACAACTTTGTTGCTCTATGTTCTGGCTTTTCCTACTACATTGATATTGAAGGATGAAAGACAATGTCAGTGCCCATTATAGTATTAGTGCAAAACAGAAAAGTCTAACCACTTAAGAAAGTGTTTTCAATGCTGTCTCAATAAGCCCTTCACCATAATAAGCAATAGCCTGTGCTCTTGGCACCCTGCACAAACAGACCACTCTCCTTGCACTTCTCCCATAGTTTTTGCCTGCTGCCTGCCTCACTTTTCCCTTTTCCTTGGTGGTTTCATGCCCAAGGGTGCATTTGCTCATCCTGAGTGAGCCTGACTGCTGCCACGAGGGGCGGGAGAGGAACCCCCTGTCTCTGCCACCATCTCACTAAGGCCAAGGGTGAGAGGTCACTGCCTGCTCACCTCGGCACCGGTCCCGGGAGGGTTTGGCACAGCTCCTCCTGCCCGGGGACAGGTCGGCTTCAGAACAGCTTCTTCTGGCCAGGGACAGAAGGGTTTTGGCACCACGGATAGCGCCTCCTGACCATGGACAGACAGGGTTCGGCACCACGGACAGCTCCTCCCGACCCCGGACAGGAGGAGTTCGGCACCAGGGACAGCTCCTCCTGACCCTGGACAGAAAGGGTTCCGCACCAGGGACAGCTCATCCCGACTCTGGCCAGGGGAGTTCGGCACCAGGGACAGCTCCGCCGGGCCCCGCTCCGTCCCGGTTCAGCACCGCGGACACCTCCGGCGGTCCCGCCCCCGTCCCGACGGTGCCTGCCCTCCGCCCCCGCCCCAGCAGGCAGGACATCCCGCTCCCTGAAATACACAAGTGGTTTAAACACCATTTCCAGCGGCTTCGTCGTGACTTCACCCTTCTGACCTAAACGAATCTCCTCTGGAGACCCCCCGAGTCGGCTGCCCGGTCTCCGCTAGACGGGAGCACTTGTGAACTGCCCGATCCCGGCCCACGGCGCTTTTTCAGACACGCTGCCCCGTTTAAGAATAATTCCCATAAAGTGCCCACGTGCGTTTAGAAGTCACCCGAAATCCATGTTTCTGGCCACACTTTTTTGCACTTCATTGCTGAAGGCACCCAGGCAGGCACCTTTCCCTCAACAGACGGCACTGCCCAGCAATGCTCTCCACGCACACACACCTCTGAGGGGAGAAAAGGAGGAAAAAACCCCACAACAACAACAACAAACTCAAACAAAAAACCCTTCTCCTTACAGAAGCTTAATAATGTCCTTATCAACATTATTTTGGAGCCCGTCAGCACAAATCACTCGCACGTGCTAAACTGCGAGCTTTCCTTTTGCTTCCGGGCTCAGCGCTTCTGGCGACCGGAGGAGCGGCTCCAGACATCTGTCTCCAAATCCAGGGAAGGGAAATTAAAACACATAACGAGGGGAATGTGCCTGAGCCCAGCCCCGGCGGCGGCGCTGCGCTGGCTCGCAGCGACACCTAGAGCCCAGCACGCCGCCGGGAAGGGGCCGGTGTCCCAGCCACGCCGGGGAAGGGTCAGCACTGGCTGCAGGAGCACGGGAAAGGGGACCGGTCCCTTCCGGCAGCTCCTCCAGGGCCAAGGAGCTCCAATGCTAAAATTGTTGCCGGTGAGCGAGTCGCAGGGGATGAGTCAATTCAGGTTCCTGCCATCGCCGGCCCTCGGGGCTATCAGCATGACAGCCACCTCTGGCAGAGGTTTAGGTCGATTGGCCTCTCGCTGGCAGAACTGCCCTTGCTCTACGGACCGCAAAAGTGTTTATGAAAGGACGGGAAAACGGACAGGGATTTAAAAGATAAACCGAGGAAATTTCCCTGCATACACAACTGTCTCCGAGTGAAGCAGACCTGCTGTCCTGGCTTGAAGCGGTGCTTTTCTTGGGAAGGCTCCCAGAGCCAAAGCTGAGCCCTGCTGCAAAGCTAACGCGTCCCACTCGGGCAAGAAGTATTTTTAACAGACACAAACATTATTCCCAACTGCAGCCATTTGCTTCCCCTCGTGTGTGCTTCCACAAAGGAAAAGCACATTCAAACCCCTCTGCAAACCCAACACCAGCCAGCGATGGGGAGCCACATGTTTTGATCTGTCACTGGCTCTTCTTCTCATAAGTTTCCCCGCTTTTTCAAATCCCCTCTTCCCACTCCTCACCACCCCGAAAGAACTAGGGGCGATCGACCCAGGCTAGTTTAACTCCATCGGACACAGCAGCCAGCCGGCGGCCTGGATGAGTCACTCGTTACTAAGGCGATATGCAGATACACCCTTTGAAGTCGCTGCTCTCGGAGGCAGCGCCGGAGCGGAAGGTGCGCGGCCGAAGTTTGTGCCTTCCCCTCGGGGGACTCGCCCGGGGGCCTCAGGGAGGGGGGGAGAGCGAGACCCAAAAACGGCTGCTCAGGGGTTAAAAAGTTTCCCCGCTGCCAGGCTGGGGTGAGGCTGACGGGAGAGCGAGGAGGGAGGGTACAAGGTGAAGACTTCTGCCCCGGGGGAGTGTTAAAGGGTAAACCACGAAATAACAATCAAATAAAAATAATAATTAAAAAAAAATTAAAAAGGGGGGATGGGGAGCCTTGTCGCCTCTCTTGGAGAGAGACGGCCGGAGCTCGCACTTGCCCTTTCCTAATGAGATGACCCCCGCACCCCCCATGTCTGCTCCACGACAGCAGAACCGCGCCAGGAGCCAGGCAGCGGGGAGAGGTGCGGGGACAGCGCGGGGCGGGAGAGCCCCGGCTCGGGTCGGGTCCCGCCGGGCTCCGTCCCGTACTATCCTCGGCACTTCAGGGGAAGAAAAGCAGCGCAAAGACCCGCCCGGAAGAGCGGACAAACCGCGAGGAACCGCCGGCAGCCTAGAGGGGCACACAGGCATCCGGCAGGACGGGGGGCGGGGAGGGGGGGGCACCCAAAACCCAACCCAGCCCCACGCGAACGACACCGGCGCTTACATCCTCCTCCTCGCAGTCACTTCGTGACTGGTACTGGAAGCGGGGCCGGCTGCTTTCCTGTTGCAATGGACGCGAGGTCTTGCCGGCAGCTCCGTCCTCCTCGCTGCTCTGGCCGCCCAAGAGGTGACTCGCTTCGGGGGGAACGGGGAACGAGCGGGAGGTGTTGATCTTCCCGCTGAACCGCTGGTACAGCGAAGCCATGAAGTCAATCCGCGGGAAACGAGAGAGAGGGAGGGAAAGAGAGCCGCTTCTTTTTTTCTCCCCCTCCTCTCTTCTGTTTTGGCTACAGCATGCTACACGCGGGCGAGGATCAGTCCCACATCAGTGGAAGGAAGAGAGAGGTATCCTGCTCCCCGGTCCTCTGCACCGGCACCCGGAAAGAAGCGGCAGAGCGGGGGGGGGAGATCGAGAGAGCAGAGACAGGGGGAGTGATGGGGGGAAGAAGAAAGAAGATAAATAAATATAAAACGCAATCGAGCCGTAACACCACAGGCCCCGGGAATGCTGCACCATCCAGTGTTGGGAAGGAAAAAAAATAGAAGAGGAAAAAA
>NW_020956608.1:108255-114887 GCF_003031625.1 Empidonax traillii
GACTGGGCTGAGCTGGGCTGGGCCCGGGTGAGGGTCGGATGCAAGGCCAGGGCAGCGCCGGGACCCGCTCGCCGCCGCGGCCCTTGCGCGGGAGCGCCAGGATGCGCTCCCTGGGCCCGGGATCCGCGGCCGCCGATCAACGCTCCCGGCGGGGACAATGGGAATGTGCTCGGCCACGCTCCCGGGCTTGGGGTCCAGCCCCCGCCAGCCCAGCACGGCTGCGTCGGGATAGAGGGTGACAATTCCTGTTGCTCCAGCATCAAGCTCCGTGGTTTCCATAGCAACGAATGCTTAGGTTTAAAAGAAAGTGGCAGAGTTGCTGTCCCCTATTCTGCTCCCCGAAATCCTCCTCTTTGACCTCTAAATTTACCAGAGATTTTGGGATTACAACACACAAACCAGTTTTTGCTGGTTTTTGAGAGACCTGCTGCTGAAGAACTCACGAACTTAAGTATACTTTTAACTAGTGTTTTTGACGGGCTGAAATGTTTCTAACTGTTCTTGATTAAAGTTTTAGCTGTTAAGATAATACCATTTTTGATATATGTGACTTCATTAGTATTAAAAACACCCCTCACTTCAGCAGATCATGTATACAGTATTCTAAAGTGCAACTGTCCCCCCCCCCCCATGATTTCAACAACTGCCTGATCAAAAATCTCTTTACATCTGAATAGTTTTATCCACTGCTTTTTATTTGTGTTTTCAAAGTCAGGGATGAAAAGTCTTAACATTTAGATGAAAAGGGAACCTTATCTCATCAAAAAAGAAAACAAAAACAAACACTCCGTCGCTTTCATGACCCAACTTGAAAGAAGAAATCATTTTGATCTTCACAACTGAGATCCTGACATTTAATTAAAGAACAAGATGAGCACACAATGCTCTGAAGAGAAGGTTTATCTTCTACGTCATAGCAACACACATCATAACAGAGGTAACTTTCCAGAAGCCACTTGACTGCTTGTAACTTCTGTTTAGACACAAACTGACTACCAAAAATCTGGACAAGGTAGCTCAGATAAATCCCACCTTGAACTGCATTAAGAATGATTTTATGATATTTGGAATTGGTGACAACTAGCGCTGAAAAAAAAAAAAAAGGATCAAGAGAAACAAATTAAAAGAAATAATACATTTTTGACTTCTAAGGAAAAACTAGGACACAAAGGAATAATCAAAGAAAGCCACAAAAAAAGAAAGATGAAACCACTAGGCAAGGAAAAACACCAAAGATTAAATGTCTGAATTAAAAAGCCTCAAAGAAAGTACATAAAAAAGAAAACATTCAGCCTTACAGCTCAATTCAAAACTGAAAGAGCCACTAAGGACCAATTCAGCTCCAAATACATTGTTTGTGGTTTTAGTTCTTAAGAACCAAGATTTCACGTAATTGAGTTTGTCTAGTCATGCATGCACTTATTGTGCATGTGTGTGTACACAGTTCATGTAAAAATTATATTAAGGGAACACAAAATTGCAGTGTCAAATACCTTAAAAGCTCAATGAGAAAACAAACAGTCAAATGGTTCTCATCCACCAAAATATCCTCATCATGCAGCTTCAGGCTGTGATTCATTTGCTACAAAATAAATAATTACAGCTATTTAAAGGCCTTCCTGATTCCAGCCCTCCACTCCATGACAGACCAAGGACAGCAGAGGCAATGTCATGTCATGTTCTGGCTATCACGATGGGTGAAGGAAGATGATTTGCACCAGTTGAGAAGCGCAAAGACACATTTCTGTCACCCTGCTACAGCGAGAGTGACCTTGTGTCACTGAGCAGGCAGCTGGAGGCTGAAATATCTTGAATAACTCCCTGCAATAAGATTCAGTAGAGCCAGTCTGTCGATGCCATTACTGGAAGCAGGAGGATTTGTCTGAGTCATAGGGGACCCAGATGATTTCATTAGGGACTCTGGAGAGTGCTCCAGTCTGCTGCGCACAAGTTCTCTCAGGATGTAGCTTGTCCCCTGCAAGCATGTGTTATGATAGTCCTGCCTGCCTGTTAGGGAGGGACACAACCCAGTGCTCCTGAGTCCCTGCTCAGTGCTGGAAGCCCTCTGCTCTCCACTTGCGAGTCTGTGGTTAATTTGCTGCTCACCTGTGCATGACTTAAGAGCCCAGAGGCCTCTACAAATACCGTGGTTATACGACCACACACTGTCACACAACGTGCACATTAACGGTGCAAGGAAAACAGGATGGAGCCAAGAAACAGAAACACAGGGAACATCGAGACATGACAGCGAAATGTCAGTAAACAAACACCCTATCAGCAACTGGGGTTTCATTGCAGCAAAAGACCTTTTCTGCCTATGGCGAGGTTTGAGGAGAAGCAAGGAATTTCTGTTACGAAATACATTTAAAGAGGCAAAATATTTCAAAAGTACAAATGTAAGTCTTGTCTTTAAACACACATCTTACATGCAGGAAAGATCCTTTCCCTAAATCCTGCAAAGAGATCCCAAGATAAAAATCAAAGCGTTTCAAAACAAACAGTGTCCTCAAGCATCTCTTAGTTGTATATTTAATTCAGCATCCAAAGTTTTGAAAGGAGGTTTGATTCCTAACTAGTGACATTTCCATCAAAATAAAGTGTGTTAACTTAAGACATTTTCCCTGCAGCAGCAAAATATGTTTTACTGACACTTTCAAGGCATATAGATAAAAATGACACTTTTTTTTCTCCATGTTGTATAAATAAACAGTGTCCCCACATTTCAGCAATATTAATGTAACACAACTGAAAGCAGGTCAAACCCAAGCCCTACTGCCTTTAAAACTTTACATAAAATATTTTTTTTCAGACAAGCCAGCTCAGAATAACACTGGCTATCAGAGTAATTCTTTAAAGAAACAATCTGGCAATGTTATCCTTGGAATTTTTTTTTTTTAAATATTACTTCTATTTGTCAGGGAGTTCGAACATTGTTATTCATGTTCCATTCTTCTGCTCTGACAAAGCAATTTATGAACTTGTCATCTAAATAATACAGTTTGTTGCAGACAGAGCTAAACATGTTTCCAGTTTTAAAGTGGTGATAGCTATTAAGCAGCTGATCAGCAGGGAGTGTTTAACAAAAAATAATTTTTCAACAGTTCAAGTAAACACTTTATTTTTTAAAATATTATATTTTCATTTTCCAATTACCTTTTAACGGAACTTTATAATTTTCTGGTTATTTTTTATATCACCCCAGAAAAGGCCTGGTGAATATTTTCTCTTAAAATGACTGTACTTATTGATATAAATCCTCTGGGTTTTTTTATAACAACTTTCTAGGCACTAAAGAAACACAGATACACTATTTTAACTCCTATTACTGTTGTTATCCAAGATAAAAACATCCAACTTGGGAATGTTCAGTGGCCCCAGGCACGTACCCTCCATACATCTGCTGCCTGGTGTCAACTAAAACTCAACCAGACCAAAACAGAACAGAAAATCTCTCTCCTATGTCAAATGCACCAATTCAGCCATCCCTGAGGACATGACTGATGGTTCATTTTGTTTTAATGTGTGTGCTGGGGGGAGCACTCCACTGTGTCAAGACCAGCGACAGCAGGGCTGCAGAAGGCTGAGGGGTGATACATATTGTGGAATTAGTACACCAATCTCTTAGCTCATTATTTGGGCTATTAGAATCTCAGAGCAAGTTACGTAGAAATGCAGCACTGGAGTGAGTGACTTCAGGACGCAGAGAAGTATATTTCTCTGTGTCATCACACTCTATTGAGAAAATTAATCTCACAGGCCTTACAATGATTAAAAAAAAAAAATAATAAACCCACAAATCACTAAACAAACAAGATAGCTTCCTGGGCTGGACTAAGAGAACCATTAGGAAAATCAGTTTTCTAGGAACTGCAAGAACTCCTACAGAAGTGGCTGAGTGAAAGCTTTTCATGGGGAAAAGAAAACAGTGATATTCAAGTACTGGAAACAGTAGGTAATTGTGGCTTTACAGGATAGATAATTTTCAGGGAAAAAAAAAATGTAGGTTGGGTAAAAAGGCTCTTCAGGGAAAGAGATGGGCCCAGAGGGAGCTGTGAAGAAAAAAATCAAAAGCATATAGAAGAGTCAGGGACACAGTAAAGTACCAGGAGGGGCTGAGAGAAAAAGGAGATTTGAATGCAACTGAGGTCAAAGAGGCATAAAAGAAGTGGACCAAAACAGTCAGAGATGGAAAGCCCTAACATGCCTGGAGAGTGGGGAGATGGGCTGGGGTGGTACAAGGCCAATTGGAGCCACACTATGGGAGGATTTTCAAAACCAGGGAGATCAGCTGCTCCAGAGGGTACTTCCAACACCTGGTGGATAAATGTTGTCTCAGTGGTCAGTAGACAGGTGATTTTATCCACCAAGAGTCCTGATGCACACCTAGGTCTAATTAAATGAAATCAAGAACACATAGCTGAATATCAGCAGGTTATTCCCAGTAGTAAGAGCAGGACTGTTTCCAAAGGAAATGGGTGAAAGTCCTAACGCTGAGGGCATTTATAAATAGTCTGTATGAGGCATTAGAAAGTGTGCTGTAAGGCATAATCCTGCCAACTGGCAAAAGGATGGACCACATGATCAGGAAGGTCTTTCCCATATGTTTTTTTTATGATTTTGCAATTGGTGCAGAGGTGATGAAAGACTGGGGGCAGGGGGGAAGAAACAAACACAGAAGAGAGGAGTCAGGAACAACGGCTGTGCAGGTCTGGTGATTGAAAAGGTAACTGCAAAGCCTAAGTAAAAGAAGGTACTGATGTACATGTGTTTGTACAGCTGTACACTACCTTGGGGTCCTGGCCTACCTCTGTACCTAGTACTGTCACACATACCAATAGAAATTCATACTGCAGACTGTCCTCCTTGTCTTAATAAATATTCTGTCTTTGGAAGCTTTGTCCGAGAGGTTAGGATGAGATCCCAATTTCGTGTCTTCAAGAAAAGCCAGGAAGTTGAGTAAAAAAGTTACAGATAAATACATTTTTCTTCAGATGCCAGAAGCTGTTGCCAGCCATGCAACGCTCAGCTAATGTTGCTGAACTGGTACCACAATGCATATTCTTCTCTGCTTTGTAACCTGCCAGTATTTGATGCTCAAGTCAGATATGCCATGACAACAACAAGCTTGCCTGATTAATCTATCTCCCAAGGGTGTTTTCAGCAAGAAAAGGGAATGTATTTTTCTTCAGAAAGGCAAAGTAGGCTGCTGCAGGTCTATCAGAAAAGTAACTCTCTTGCAAAAGCACCCACTGGCACTTCAGTCACAGCTACTTCAGAGGGACTCTGTCTCGAGGCAAGAGATGTGCTCAGCTCTACATGTGAAAGGGATGCACAAGATTCCTGCTCCATTTATGTGCATGAGCCATATCTGCACACCCTTAATTGCCCATACTGGGAGAAGCTGATGCAATTCCTCTCTAATTCACCACTGTAAAATTGCTAGCACACAGAAGCAACGTGCCTTGGAGAAATTCTGAATTTCCATTTTCCAAAAAGAACTTGTGCATGCAGCCTTAGAGAAACAGAAGGAATTTAATGAGTCAGCATTTCGAATGCATGCCACAGATTTCAAAGGAGCAAACAAGACAAATTAATTTCATTTAAAGACTTCTTTTTTATAATAGAGAGATTCTCTTCAAACAAATCTGTGATGCCTCGGACTAGCTGTCACTAAATTAATTTTTTTTTTTGGTTGCTTGGAAGAGAAAAACTAAAATCTAGACTTACTAAAGGACTCAGGGGATGTAATGACACAATTTTAAGTTTTGGAACCCCACAGCTGAAAGAAACCCTAGAGAGAAACATGAATATTGAGGGGGAAAAAAGTATATATAGAGAAATGGACATATCCATAACCAAATATCCTCCTACTCCCTTGTTCTCATTCTGGCCCTGCCAGACATACGTTTCTTCCTCCAGTTTGGCACAGATTCAGCATATTCAAATATTCTTCTCTTGCAGGCTTTTACAAAGAGAGGAGCAACGATGGAGGTTTGTAAAAATCTCTCTGTGAGAGAGCATGTTGGATATTGTCTAGGAATAAATACTGGATCAGGCAATCTTGAAGGCTGTAGGTACAATTCAGTCTGGTTTCTGTCTTTCATCAAGATTACAGACAGGTGAGGGTCTGTGTTTAGAGGTCTTCTCAGGGCAGTTTTGAATGTACAGAACTGCCACCATGAGTACTTCAGAAAGTTTTCAGCCTGATCAGAAAAGCTGCTAATGAGTTCCATTCATCTGGAGTTAAGTGGGCTGTAAGCAGGGATTTTATGGAGCACAGTTCTAGATTAGCTGTCTGAAAATCCCCTGAAATCACCTAAAAGTAAATAATCCCTTTTTATGTTTGGCACTAATTTGAACTGGGAGATGTCTGTGCTATTCACTATTAGAGTTGGCACATGTTCGTTCCTGCCCATTTGGCTTCAAAAAACTGATTAGCAAGAAAAGTTTACCAGCTCACTCACTCACAGCTTTCTAAGTACAAACTACACGGTTTGTGCAATTCACCTGTCTTAGTAACATAAAGTCTAAAATGGCTGAGGGTCATGGAACTTATTTTAAAGGTTTGTAAATGCTTCTGGTCAACTGCCACTCTGTAACAGCAAATACACAGGATCATAAATGGTTAT